>NC_049205.1:18311411-18328911 GCF_013347855.1 Anguilla anguilla | reverse complement strand
GAACAGGAAGTACCTCCATTTGCCTTCAGAATTGGAGCTACTGACACCCATAGCAACAGTCCATTCCCCATAACCGCTGCAGAACAGAGAGGTACAGTGACACAGGGATAACGAGAGCCAGGTGTGATTATTTTATTTCGCCGTGTGGCAGTTAAGGCTTTGACCCACTGGTCTTCGTCGGAACGATTTGTGCTGTTCGCACGGGTCAGTCCAAATACAGCACCCCGAGGATCTACATCCCACACACAATTGAAGAGGTCAGTACAGCAGACCGTGCGGCAGAGCACCATTGCCTTTTAACCACCGGCGTTTGAGCCTAATAGCTTTGTAATCTTTTCTTTCTTGTTTTCACTCCCTCCCGTCTCTCCTCCAGCTCGCTCCTGGTACCCAGCCAAGCTCAATGCATTTTTGGCGGGGCACACACTTAGCACCAAACTACACTCACTCAGAATACCGAACCTGCCATCGCGTCGAAACGAGGCTTTGATAATATACCGACGGCCCGATTCCGTTCCGTTTTATTGACACGAGAAGCAGTCGCACTGCCAAGGCACAATCATAATTTCAGGGAACATTGCAGAGCTCATAAAATATTACAGTTGACAATATTGGATGATAAGCATAAACATAATGATGATGAGGGTGGTTGTTGTTGTTGTTGTTCTTGTTGTTGTTATTACAAATACAACTTTAGACAGATTCAGGAGAGAAATTTACAGGCCTCCTCTTGTGTAATTACCTTTGCTTGGTAAATGCTTTTCCGCTGCTGCTATTCTCTGCTTAGTACCCTGGCGGGATCCTGGCCCTAGACTCCAAGCCCCAGACTCCAAGCCCAGGTTCAAATGCAGCCAATCAGAAGAGCAGTATTTGTCAGTAACGCTCCCCTTTACGCATTTTACTGATCAGAAAAGAGCATCCTACTAAATTACCACTGTGAATCTTTTACTGTTGAAACGTGTTTTAAACATTTTTGTACACAAGGTATGTGTTAACATCATTATCCCTATCACTACCATCACCAATTAACTTTTTCTTTCTCCAAAATGCATTTGAGTTCTATATAACTAGAAGTATTATTGTTGTTGACGATTATGAAACATAAAATGAGCATAATTATCCATATTGATGAAATTATTGACAAAAATATATCTCTGTTTTGGTGTCTCATCTTTCAGAACGGGCAAAAAAAAGCATATGTTGTACTGCTCTCATCTCTCAGGGTAGCTGAAATGTTTTGACTCCTGGGAAAGTTGAGAGAAATTTGGTTCAGCCCTGTAAGAACCTGCAGAGAAAAATGACGTTCTTTGTGCATTTAGATGAGATTTAGATTAGATTAGATTCTTCATTGTCCTTCAAGAGGATATTTGTTACCATAGTTCATACAGTGCACATGCCTCAATGTAACACAATATAAAACACAAATAAATACAACTATACATATGTAATTCACACATTGGTCTGTCCTAGCCTGTCGATGGTGGCACCGCGAGTTCTGCCATGCCTGATAAGAGAGGTCAGATCAGGGGTCGCACAGCTGGACTGTGCCTTGCCCGTTTGTGCCAGCCTGTCGAAACTCTGCCAGCCAGTACCACCAAACTGCTTCAACCTGAGCCAGATCTGCCTGCGCTGGGCAGTCTCTGTAACCAAACTGTGCCAGGTCTTCCAGTGCCAATCGCAAAGGTCAAACTGTGCTAAGCTTTGCCAGGTCTGCCTGTGTCTCTGGCAAGTCTCTATGTATGTATGTCAACATCGCTTTTCAGATCCCTTTTCAGTAATCAAGTTTGTTTTGTGATTCTATATGCATGTCCCAAATGGCTTTGCCTTATGCGACACAGTTTGACTTATATTGGTACGGTATTTATAATTTGGCTGGCTGATGATATTATTAGCTGTGCCTGTAACGATGGAGGCTACTGTTCTGGAGCCCCAGCTCCGCGCTGCCTTCCCTGCTATTGCCACTGCTCCTGTTCTTTACAGAGTGCGGAAGTGTGGGCGGCGTCTGACCCAAGCTGTCTTATTTACCCTAGATGTTGAGGGCGAGGCAGCAACAGAAGCGTCCCGGCCTTTTTGGGGTGTTTGTTTTACTCTCCCAGCGCCGACTCTGAGTGATTTTCGGAAGTAACCGTGGGTCCTGCGTACCCCGTTGTTGCGTGCGGAATGCTAATTAGTCCCAGAGAATCGCCCGCTCCTGCTTGCCTGAGGGCATTGCCTGGGATGCCTTCTACGCTTTTGAGATGGTTTATTGTAATTGTTCTTCTCTTGAACGTTAGTTAATGCTGTTTATTCGTCTAATTCGGCCCTGCGTACTCTAGCCTGTGTGTTTTCCCTCTTTCGCACTGCAGTGTCATTATGCATAATTCAGCGCGCAGAGGATTCAGCTGGGTCCTGTTTCCATATTTTGTAATTTCTTGAATTCTTGTTAGAAAGTAAGCAGACCCCACATTTCACACCCCTTCCCCTCCCTCTCTCTCTCTACCCCTGCCTCTACTCTGTAAAATTGTTTGATCTCTCTCTCACTCTCTTCCTCTCTCTCAATTAAATTAAATTCAATATGCTCTATTGGCATGAAATACAGTAAATATTGCCAAAGAATTATATGAAAGTAGATTTACATAGTAGGGGAGTTTTCTAACTCAGGAATATTGTAATTATAATATTACAAAGGAAACCTTAAAATACCTTTAAGTAAGCGAATGATTTTTGAGCACTGGTTCATCTGGACAGAGCAGAAATTGAATCTTTGTGTTGTTTGGTATGGCTGGGGGCTGTAGATTGGTGCAGTAGTTCCACTAACTAATTGATATAAATGGTGAACAAAGTTGGACTCAAACTGCAGCCCTGCCTCACCCCACGCCCTTGAGTAAAACATTCTTTTCTTTTTTTGCCCATCTTTATTGCACACTTATTTTTCATATCAATTGATTTAATTGTATAATAAACTTTATCCACTACACCACTTTGCATAATTTTGTAATACAGAACCTCACAACAAATTGAATCAAACACTGTCTAGAAGTCTATAAAGCAAGCCAAAAAAATGTTCCTTTACGTGGTTATTAATTAAGGTGAGTAGGCTGTAAATACTGTATGATCAGTAGTGTGATGGTTTGAAAGAAAGCCAATCTGGCTGTTACTGAAGACACTCATTTACATTAAATTTAAATCAATGACAGTACTATCAACTATAAACTTTTATTTTTTAAGGAGGTACTTTTCCTTACTTATTTTGTTCACAATTTCTCTCTATCCCCCTCTCCCTCTCCCTCTATCTCCCTCCTTCCCCCTCTCCTGCGCTCTCCTTTCTCTTTATCTCTCTCTCTCACCCTCTCTCCCTCTCTCTCATTTTGATTTCCGTGCTGATGTTAGTAAGCGGTCCTGTGGGTGCTGAAAGGGGAGGGGAGGAGTTTGGGGATTTGGTACTGGGAGGGCATGGGGGGGCATGGGGGGGGGGGGGTGGCGAGGGACGGGTGGTAGGGGGGAGAGGTGCCCTGGCCCTCATCCTCCGCAGTGGAGCCGTTCATCGACAATTAACTCTGGATCAGTCCAGCTGCTCTGCCTAATGAAAGTGATCCGTGGAGGCCCGGCTCAGGTAGGGAGGGCTACAACCAGCAGCTGCCACCCAGATTTTTATTTTTAGCGTTCCCCCCTCCTCCTCCCAGCCACCCCATTTTTATCTCTCTCTCCCATCTATCACTCCCTCTCTCTGCCTTTTTTTGCTCCACATTCTTTCCTTCTCAAATTCAATCACTTTTTCTGTAAATACGTAAAGTATAGTATATGTTGAAAAGATAATAAGTGTGCACTTGTTAAGTGTTTATTAAAAACTGGAATAATAATGTTTTTTGTGTGTGTGTTCTGTGTGTGTGTGTGTGTGTGTGTGTGTGTGCGAGAGAGAGAGAGGGGGGGGGGCATATAACAGTATAGCAGGTGTATAGTGTTTTACACTCGCCCTCTCTCTCAAACTCTATTAAAAACAAATAAAAAGCTTCATCAGCAGAATGATCAAAACATTGTATTGCCAGAGCAATTATAGATAGTATTTAAATTACTATTAGACAGAAATGCTTTCAGTCTTAGATGTTTGTAAAACTATTGTAAAACTTAGGGTGATTTCACACATTATAGTCCTTTTAATGTCTGTACCAGAGTTCACTAGGTTGTTACATTGTATTTGTCTGGTTCATTTCACAGAATCAAATATCAAGCAGACCTTTTGCAAGAGTTTTGGCAGGATTACAAAAAAAATGAAAAGTAAGTAAAAGAAATCTCAGAAAAGCAACATGGAGCATCACTGGCATTTAATCGTGGCCCCATTTATGGTTTGACTTTGGTATTCCACTCAGCAACACTATGCAGAAATAAACTATTGTGAACATAAAGACTGCATGCACTTAACCTGCTGCATGTGCTTGGGAGTCGACGTAGATGTGCTTCTAATCTTCAGGGCCAGAAGGCGGCGAGCGGTGATATCGTATATTGACTCTGGAGGAGTATCGTGGCAGAGTAGTTAGATAGGTATTCATGATTACAATACCAAAAGGAGTAAATATGTTTGCCTAGCCGACAACAGCAGCTCTAATACGCAACTCTTTTGTAGCTAGCAAGCTGTTAGCTTTCCTCTTGCTGTAATTTGGCTAAACACAACTAAAACCAAAACCTGCTGTGGACGTATAATACATTGTGCACATGTTCCCACTTCCTACATTTTTTTTGGACTTTATATAAATTGTTTTCACGCTATAAATGATTTCACACCACGGTCCAAATAAATGACATCCAAGGCTACCGATTTCTGGCAAAACGTTTGCTAATTTTTGGTCAGGATGAGAGTCCACATGGCATGTTCACAACTGTGAAAATGATGCAGACTTACCGCAAAGTTTGGAAGTCTGGACAAAACAATGTTGTGAAAGCACCCTTAATGTATGCCTCCCAAAGAGGCAAAGAATCATACAAACTATGGACAAGGACGGCAGGAAATCCATGCAAGACCTCTTGGCAGCTGATATACCTGTCCACTGAGGTTGTGTTCTTGTTTCCACAGAACCTATTACTGTGGTGGCCTAGCATGTGTTGCAGCAGATTCACTCCTCACCTCCTTTCCTCCACTCCCCCACTACCATTTGTCTGCAACCCAAAAGTATGTGGAGGAAAGTAAGAGAGGAAACGAGTTTGAAGCCGCTTTGCCAATATAGTTCTGTTTCCTGTTTCCAGAGGAGAGGAGGTGGTAGCGGAGGAATGGAGGATACATTTTTAAAATATTGGGACACACCCCACAGTGTTCCTGTGGCCCTTGTTTTGGCCAAACCTGTGGGCAGCCATCATGGAAGGGGAGGGCCCAAGCAAAGCCATCGGGGAACCTCACATTCCAGGAAACAGAAGGTTGTGCGTGATACATAATGATTGGGACAAAGACATTTTTTTATTTGGCTCGGTACTCCACAATCTTTCATTTCTAATCAAACTATTCACATGTGGTTAAAGTGCAGAATCTCAGCTTTTATGGAAGAGTATTTTTTTTATACATTTTGGTTTCACCATGTAGAAATTATTGCATTGAGTATTTCTCTGGTGATGCTCTGCCAGGCCTGTACTGCAGCAGTCTTCAGCTCCTGCTTGTTTTTGGGGTGCGTTGCCTTAATTTTTCTCTTCCACAGTTGGATTCAGATCGGATGAATGACTTGGCTAGTCGAGAAGTGAGTACATGAGACAGCCACACATGCCCAAACCACACCCCCATCGCCATGTTTCAAAGATGGAGGTAGGGAGGGGGAGGAGTGCTTTGAATCTTGGGAAGTTCCTTTAGGCCTCCACACTTTGCTCTTGCCATCACTCTGATACAAGTGAGTCTGTGTTTTTGTGGCTAACTAATGGTCTGCATCTTGCAGCGTAGTCTCTGTAGTTCTGTTTGTGAAGTCTTCTGCAGACAGTAGTCACTCACACATGCACACATGCCTCCTGAAGAGTGGTTCTGATCAGTCAGACAGACATTTTGTTTTTCTTCAATATGGTGAGAATTCTTTGGTCATCAACCATGGAGTTCTTCCTTGGTATACCAGGGACTTTGCGACTACTGAGCTCACCAGTGCTGTCTTTCATCTTAATTATGTTCCAAACAGTTGATTTTGATAAGCCTAAATGTTTGGCCTATGTCTCTGACTGTCTGTTTTGTTTTAGTTCTCAGCCTCATGACGGCTTCCTTGACTTTCTTTGGCATACCCTGGTCCTCATGTTGACAAATGCCAATGCCAGGCTCCAAATGCAATCAAAAGCCTATATCAAGACTCGCTACTCAAAGAATCTTATCCCAGCACTAAGTACTCAAATGAACACACCTGACTGACCTGAACCACCTGTGAAGCCATTTGTCCCAAACATTATGATGCCCTGAAATGGGAGGGCTGTGTATAAAAAGTCAGAAATTTCTACATGGTGAAAACAAAATGTATAGAAATATCATTTAATAAAAGCTGAGAATCCCCCAAAAATTGTCCTTGTCCCAAATATTTTGGAGCTCACTCTAATAATGTCATAGACATTACAGGTTACACAATAGACTGGCGAGGAAAAACAAATATTTGCACCCTGTATTTAATGCTCTCAAAGCAAAATGAATGGCGCGACATTGTTTCAATCATGAAAGTGCTTCCGGCATTTGGATCGCTCTTCATGTTCTCCCACTGCGTTCCTCCACTGAGTGCCCTGGGGGGCCTTTCACAGGCCACGATTAAGATCATTTTTGTACATATTTTCAAATGACTCTGGCTTTCATCCAAATGGATTTAATCCAGTTTAAATTATTTCTTTAAGTTAGAGAGCTGACTTGTTAATCCCACTTTGTGGAATAACTCACTGGTCGTAAATTGCTAATGGCATTTCCAAGACCCAAACTAGCCTGTGTTCGTACCTCTTAAATGAACCAATTAGGATACATGGAAAAAACGATTTCCAGCAGAATGTAAGGAATATCAAAATTCATTGTTAGAAAGTTTTAGGAGTACCCGAAAATGAACTGAGATTTCGGTCAGGCTATGAAACGTTAAAAGGGCTTGCCGTAGATGTTGTCTGGGTTCACCCAACCGGTTCACCCTGACGTAGCAGCAACGTAGGAAGAACGTTACGAGAACATTACTTCGCTGAGCCTCGCTCCAATCTCGCCTCCCTTAGTCTCCCCCCCACACACACGCACTCACACACACAGCCTGCGGTACCCTAGATTTGTGTTCCAGCGGCAGGGCTGTGTTGTTTTTTTTGGATCGCGAGTATACTCCGTGTTTTTTTTTTTCCCGTCTTCCACCCTTCTCCTCGAAAACGCAGCGGATACGCATCGGCGGCGCTCTGACGGTGGTTTTTTAATAATAATTTTTAATGAGCTCATTTCCCTGCTATTCCCCCTTGCAAGCTGCTCAATTAATGCCTCGTTCCATATCTCCACATCTCGAGTGCTCAGAAGCCCTCCACCCCCCACCGCTCGTGAAGGCTTCCCCCCCCCCACCGCCGCCGTTAAATAAGGAAACGTGGTGGATTTAAAAGGATTTAGTCAGCCGCGCGTATGCGCGCGCACTGTTCTTCCGACTGGGGCGACAGCAGAAGACCATTGAACATTCTTAACGTAGCGACGGCGCGGGATTGGAGCTTGCGTAGGACCGTGCGCGGTCCGACCGGGTTCCGACCGCGCCGGGGCGGTCTGCTAGAGCGGTCGCACTCGAGGCCGGGTCGCGGTTCAGGGGTGCGACGCAGCCAGGGGTGAGCCCTTCCTTCGTGGCTCTGGGTCAGGCTCTCAGCCGCACTGTTCCCTGCAGCAGGACGGGTGAGAACCCTCACAGGATTCCTAATGAATTGGGCCGCGGCTGACGCGCGGTAGCGCCGCTCTCGAACGCTGCGGGAAGGAGAGGCCGTTCTGGGGCCTCGGTGCGCGCTGACGGTGTCGCCGCCGGCGTTCAGCGGAACAACATGAGTCACGTCCCGTCTGGACGGCCTCTTCATCTAACGCCACCGTCAGAAATCAAATAGGCTGCCAGCCCTAGTCTTTCAGGCAGCCATTTTGAAAAACTTCACGGCTGACAGATGGTGAAATTTCCTTTTTGTCATTTACTTATTTGTATTACATTTTTATTATTTTTTTTTTTTACATTGAGCTCTGTCATAAAGCCTGCACCCTACGCAGCCAGCAGCTGGATTGCAGGTGTGTGCACATGCACATGCACACGCACAAACACACACACACAAACACACACGTGTATACGTATGTCTGTGTGTGTGGGGGAGGGGCCATCAAAAGGAATATTTAATATCAGAAAACGCATTCTCGTCTGTCGCCGACGTCGAGCTCGTCCCTCAAAGTGTGCGCGTCCTCGCCGCGCGCGGGGGCGCCGCGCCTTCATGTCTTTTATTGTCTGCGGATGGGCTGTCAGTTCGGCTCCATCCGAACGTGTGTTTTTCGGGGGACGGCTGTCATCGACGCAAACGGGAACGCGAGGCGGCTCCTCTTCCTCTCCCGTTCTGGCACCGCTGTAATGAGGCCCATAAACACTGTTTTATGTTTTTTCTCTCTCTCTCTCTCTCTCTCTCTCTCTCTCTCTGTCTTTTTCGCGGCGAAAGCATTAGAGGAGTTATTCACGGCCTGTCGCCGTCGTCGTCTGAGCGTCGCGGCGCGCCTCGCCGCTTTCTCCTCTTTCCGGGATTAGTGTCGCGCGCCTCCACCCAGCTGTGTGATTGCTTAATGATTATCCCTGACGGACGGCCCTCTATCGCGGCGGCGGCGGCGGCGGCGGCGGCGATGCTAACGTGTTTATAATTGACTCCGCGTCCTCCGATTCGTCGGAGGAGACAGATGCTGACGCCCGCGCTCCTCCTTCGCGGAGCTCCTGCCAACGAGAGTTTGGGTTGCTCGTTGTGTTAATTGCTAATGCTCTTTGTTCCAAAGCCCAAATCGAGGGGGTCTCATGCTCGGCTTTCATTACCGGGCCTTGGCAATTACGCTCGCTCATTAGACATGGTACTGAAATGTATGTCATTTTTGTTTGGGGTTTTAAAAAATTCAAATGCCTGCAGTGGGATCGGCCCTCCCGGGAGAAGTAAAGCACAATCCGGTAGCAATTTTACTTTATTGTATTTGCATGTTGTTCGCAAATAAACTACTTCCTACGAGCTGTAGGTAAAAGTGCTTCGCACGTTCCTAGTTATCGCGTGTAATTACTCTTTTATTATATAATAATTACAAACTGCTCTCGGAACGGGAGGCTTCCTGCTTTGTTCTCAGTTAAGATAGCCAAATTGGCCAAATAAATAATTTTTGTACTTTAGAAGGTACTTTGTTCAAACCGTAACTAATATAATGTGATTAACTGACAGCAGTTAGAACTACATTACATGCCCTCACATTGAAAATGAAGCGAGGAGTATTTTTCTGGGCAATGGGCAGTCGATGAAGACCATTCACCAAGACTACTGTTTCCAAGGCGAAGTGCTGCAGAGTGTTCTGGAACCCGCCTGTATCTCTGCATTCATTGGAGTCACAATCTTGCAACCTGTCTGTTTTTATTTTTAAACATTCCAGTTTGACGCGTCTCAGAGTTTAACCAGCTGAAGGCCCGTACCGTCTCTCCATATACTGTCCATTTCAGATTCCTCGTTTTTGGGTATCTTGCATTTTTTTTTAAACCATGGCTGTGTTTTTCAGTCTTTTTTTTTGGGGGGGGGGGGGGGGGAGGGAGATGCTGAGGTGGTACCGGCTACAGCTCAGAGGTGTTTGTGATTTATTTGAGTGTGTGTGTGTGTGAGTGTGTGGCAGAGAGAGAGAGGGGGGGGAGAGAGAGGGGTGTATAGCAGGCACCCTGGATATAAAAATCTCTCATTTCTCCAATTAGGGAGCTCGGGCGGCGCAGCGCTAGCCCGGGATAAATAATGCAGCATGCGAGGGAGGCGGCGACCGGAACCTTTTTCTGTCTCTTTAAGGCGTCACTTTCCATGAAGCGGCGTCTCCATCACTTTGCCCGGGCGCGAGGGGCGGGGGGGAGGCGCGTCGCTCGTGAGAAGGTCAAATGCGGAGATCACACCTCCCTGCGCCCGCTTTGTCATCATCCTCTCCCTGCCAAGGGGGGGGGGGGGGAGGGGGGGTACAGGGGGGGGGACGGTCAAAAAGGAAAGAAAACATTTCACTTTCCCCGGCAAGGCAAATGTTGGGTGGAGCAGGATCGCAGGTTTCTAATGAGAGAGAGAGAGAGAGAGAGAGAGGGAGGGAGGGAGGGAGAGAGAGGGAGGAAGGATCTTGAATTGATGCTCCGGGTTTAATGGCGTGTTTTCCAGGGCTTTTGGTGTTACGTGACCTTCTGATGGTATTATGAAATATGAAAAGCTTCCCCGAGGGGCGGCGCTCGCCTGTTTGTTTCCGTGTGCCTGTCTCTGTTGTGTTTTTAATGGTGTTAAATCACGCTCCGTTGTATCAGGGGTTTACCTGCCAGGACCCTGCTGGGGGTGCACGTGTGTTTGTGTGTATGGGGGGGGGGGGGTGTTCACCCGACTTGTCCAGACAATGGTGCAAAAATTCGGCTAGTTTGAATGTAGTTCTACTCGGCTACATGTGACGCTGTGCAGGCGGCAGCATACTCGATAAGAAGGCGAAGTCGGCCATAGTCAAACCGCAGCGGAGCACGACGCCACACAGCAACGCGTGAATTCCCGTTTCAGCTGCGAACCGCACCGAAAAGCAGAAAGCAGCAATGGCTGGGACGAAGGAGCAGAATCTTCGAAAGATGGAAGACAATAATTTTGAAGTTGCTTCGGTTTATTTAGCTCTCCAGAGAAAAGGTAAAGAAGAGAAGACGGGATGTTTGTCCGCTCAATCAGACGAGGAGAACGGTACGGAGAGCACGCAGCCACCCATGTGATATTTTAGACCAGGGGTGTGCAGTCTTATCCAAAAACAGCCCGTGCGGCTGCAGGCTTTTTGCTTTAGCTCGGCACTACAACTCCTGATTCTACTTATAAAGGTCTTCAATAGAAGACCATGATTAGTTAATTCATTGAATCAAGTGTCGTAGTGCTGGACCAAAAAAAAAATACCTCCCCCTCACACCGGCCCTGTCCGAATTTTTTTGGACCCCTCTGTCTCAGACCTGGAGTGGGGGTGTCCAGTCTGCACATTGACATCGATGTGCGAACACGTTGGCTAGTCTGGCCAGCAGGCATGTATACACTGTAGCGGTCAAAGTTAGTGCTGAGGAAACAATGATTTGTCAGACCCCCACATGTGTCTTGGTCCTCCAGCATTTGGCGTTTTCGAGTAGCATTCTTGGTGTATTTGTTCCATGATCTGTCCTGGCGGTGGCCATGCTGGGTCTGTTGGTTTTTGTTTTTATCCTAAAACCTGCAGTCATTTTAGGCATACAGTAAGACGCCATGTGAGCGAGTGAACTGCGTAATCAAATGCAATGATCAAATTTGGAAAACTGGTATCCATAAGACAGGCTCGCAGGACTGGTTGTCACTTCAGGTTCTTGGGGTAAAATCTTGGAAGAACCGCCTCTGTGCTCCAGATACCTCGCAGCAAACCCTGAAGCGAAATACTTTAGTGTCTCTAAATGAATTCAAAACGATGATACTTTGGTTAGCCTGCATTGTGAAAAAAAAAGTATTATGTTCGTTTTACTCTCTCTTTCTTTGTCACTATCAAATTACTATATGTTTAGTTTTTGAATTTTAAATATTTATTTTATTTATTTTACTACTAATTGTTGTTGTATTTTGTGTGTACATTCGACACACTTGTAACAGAGGCCGCTTGGTCTCGATGTGCATGAGTTTAAACACAGGAAAATGGAAGACCAAATAAATGTTGAGTCAGGACAGAAAACAGCTCGCCCTGCGGCTCCAGGACCAGGACTGATGACCTCCTGGTTTAAACCCAAACCCTTCGTTTGACACCCAGCCAGAAGAGGGACTTCAAAGGGCCGTCTGAGAGCGGTCCCCAGGATGCCACGGGCGACGGAGACGGACTGAGCGCTCGATCAGAATCCGCTCCGGAAACCCGCCTCATCTAAAAAAAAAAAAAAGAAAACGTAAACATTCGTGTATTTTTAAACCGGAGAGGTGGGCGGCAGCTGACATGGCAACAATAGCGAGGCAGCCGTTCCGCAGCCACGCATCATCTTGGATAAACAAGGCGCCTGACAAAAAAAAAAAAAAAAAAAGACTTGGAAGGAAAAAGAAGATCCAGACATTACCTGCGGTCACCCGATAAAAGCAACCGCGTACGAGAAACAAGCCTGAGAAACAGTCGACGAGAGGGGAGGGATCCATAAACTGTGACTCCGCCCCCTCAGCCTCCAATCCGGTGCCACGGATTGTGAGCTGAACTGCCTGTCGTTTGGAAGCACGAGCTTGACGTGTGCATGTGCTGTTTCATTAACATCTGTCACTCTGCCCTGTCCAGCTCCTATTGACTTCTCCTCCTTTAAGCTGAGCAGGTGACACATATGCCCGTCCAATCAGCTACCACTTCTGGCTGGGTTGGGCGGGGACAGTCCAATTCCAGTTCATATCAATAATTGAAATTGAAAATCCACAGAGGTTTATGGACATAATTTGGTGATTTTATGTATTTACATGTTATTGGTACTGTGGCACAGTATTTTACCCCTCATCCACTGATTACTCAAATAGAAGTCAGTCGCCCTATCCCTTACCCTATTCTCTCCCATTTATTTTAAAATGCATTAACTGAATTTCCATTTATTCATCAAATTTACTGTTCTGTGGTCACTTTGTATGGCGGTAGAAGAGGAAGGTTTTGGATGCTTGTGACTGCTCTCTCAGGAATAAAGGTATAATGGAGGTACATTTTTGTTCTTTAAGGAACAAATTTTCCAGATGTACCCTGAAAGGTACAGTCATTTTGTTTGGGTACTAATAAGTGCCTTTTACCAGCAAAACAATGTGCATGCGTGGACCCTTTTTAGGAACGTTTTTCTGCCTTTTCTTCTGAGAGTGTGGATGAAGCTGGCTGTGGAATTGGATTAAATTGTGATATATTGTAGATACTGGGTATTTTTGGAAAATAATAAACATAACAGCAATAATATATTTTTAGTATATTGCTGAAAGGGACAATACTTTGCATGTCTGCCCACATATTTTCAAGCCTTATAATTTCTATAAATTTCACAAATGATGCTGGAGCTCCCAAGAGAGCCAATGGCTTTTAATAGCCTTGAAGCAAAGCGTAAGAATGTGAATGCGAAAGCCACTTTCCAATAATAGGCGAATAAAATGCATCACCTTGGCAACAGACAAATCATTTTTCATACATCATCATGGTTAACATATGGCAGCTTGCTTACAGAAGTTGCTGGCTCGGTACCAGAGACAATTTGAAGTTGGATCTTACCGATTGCACTGACGGAAATTTGGGTGGAGCAGCAGCGAGCAACATTGGAATAAGGCCCATCCATGTGTGTAAATGAACAGGGTGAAAAGAAAGAAGTTAATAAATATTCTACGGTCTGCACCACTGAAACAGAAGAGTGCCTGAGTTTTGACTGCTGCCTCACAAAGAACCAACGGTGTAAATAAATATGCTTCCCTTAGTCTAGCGGTAAAGCCTACTTTAATACGTTGCCTACATTTTTAGTTTCCCTGGTCTACAATCATATTGACTATCGGATTTAAAATGTTGTCTTTCACGATTGTGAAAACCTGTATACTTGTAGTTCCGATGCCAACAACTTTGTTTTCGAATGAGGTGCATTCGTTGATGAGAAACACCACCATCTTTGGTCTCTAGCAGCAGCTGAGACTCTGCTTATCTGCCTGGTAAGCACTGAAGCGCCCTGGCTTTTAATTGAAGAGACTTCCTGAGCGGTGGTATGTTTCCATAAGGGAAAAGTGACCGGAGCGCTCGTCCATTTTCACACATACACAAACTTTAATTGGTGGAAATGAACCTGATGCGCTCGGGCCCGACAGACATCTTTTACCCGCCAGGTTAATGTGAGATGAAACGGGTGCGTCCGCCCCGCGGTGGAACGGACCGCTACTGACAGAGCGATAATTTGATACGCCCGTCCGCGCGCGTCTCCGCGTTTCTCACATGAAGGCAGGTGCTGCTTTACATCTCCCATCTGTAAAAAGGGGGGGGGGGGGGAAGTGGAGAAAGAGAAAGAGTGGAAAACTTCTCGCTCTCCAACGTAATCCGCGATTAGTCTTAATCCGTCGCCTCAGTCTGGGGACCGGAGGGTAGCAGGGGCCCAGGACACACAGCTGTGCTCTCTGCCTGTGTTTATATCCAGAGATAAGAGCTGGGATGGGGAGAGGGTTGCGGAGGGAGGGGAGGATCTGGAGGTGGCGTTGGGTGGGGGGGTTGAGGCTCTCGTCGAGGCAGTGAAAGGGAAATGGGGAAAGAGAAAAGGGGGTGGAGAGAGAGAGAGAGAGAGAGAGAGGAAGCAGAGGTCTGAAAATGAGGTGCTTTACTGGCTGTGCTCCAGTTTGTCTGTTTACTGTGTGCACTTTTTTTTTTTTTTTTTTTAACTTTGCTGCAATGCAGACAGAGCGAGAGACGGAGAGGCCGAGGGGGAGGAGGAGGAGGAGGAGGAGGAGGAGGAGAAGGAGCGCGGAGGCCGGGCCGGAGAGAGCGCAGCACCTGTAACCCCCTCTCCGCCCACAGGTGGAGCTGAGCGGGGCCCCGGGGGGGGGGGGGGCGGGGCCCCCCGCGGCGGCCCGACGCAGACGCGCGCGCTCGTGCTGGGGCGACCCCGTGACCCCGGCGCCTCGCCGCGCGTCTCTGCCGCCATTCACGCCGGCGGTCCTTTCTCTCCCCGCCCACGCGCTTCGGTGCGCTTTCAGACCCTGCGCCCGCGGGTCGGCGACCCCGTTCGCCGGGGCCGCACAGTAGCCGGTGCCTGTGGGATTTGAGTCCGTGTGACTCGTCCGGTGTGTCTGAAGCCCTCTCGAATGTTGTGCAGGGCATTGTGCACATAAAGGCGCACACACGTACACACACATGCTCGCACGTGCACATATTTGCCACCCAATAATAGAAAGCATTGATGTGTCATACACCCTAAAGAAAGGGATGTTAAAAAATCATATTGGCAACTGCTGAGCTAAAGATGTTTGTATGACACATATATGTCAATATGCTTCAGCTGTTGTGCTCCCTTTGTGTAATGCAATGCAGTGACTTAAGGTTAATTGGTCACAAAAGGTTTCTTGATATGAGGCACACAGGAGGCAGCACTAATTGCTGTTCCCAAGCAGGCTAACTCAGACTAGAGTGCAGTACGAAAGTGGAAAAACTAGAACTGTTACTTACAATCACAATTTGATTTTGATTCGACAGTGAATTTTATATTTTTGTATATTTAACATTTTTATTATTTTATATCTTTAACAGTAGGCTGTATAGCTAAGCACCAAGCACCTCAAACACCAACATCGCAAGTTATTCAAAGAGTTTAAGCAGCTCATCTGTACTCTTTGCCCGGTTTGGAGAATTGCCTCAGGTTGTAAACAGGAGCAGGGAAACGTTCGCCAGGTTGAGAGCCTCGGCGAAATAGCATGCAGACCTCTTCCTCCGTAGTTTGGTGTGCGCTGGAGCTTGCCATTGAGCCATAACACGGTATTCTATCGCATGCTGCAGCAAGAGTTTCTATGAAACTCTCGCTGGTTAAGAGATTATTTTCTATTTCTCTAGCTCTTTGGGCCATTCCCTGTGAAATTTGGTGCCCCCTGAAATGGGGGGACTATGTACAATATAAGAAGTTTTGAAATTCTACATGGGGAAACCTAAATGTGTAAAAATACCCTATAATAAAAACTGTGAATCTGCACTTTAACCACAATAGCTTGATTATCAATCTAAAATTGTGGAGTACAGAGGCAAATCAAGAAAAATATGTCTTTTTTCCCAAACATTATGGAGCTCCCAGTATGTGTATGTGTTTGAGTATGCAGCTCTTTGTCCCAAACATTATGGAGCTCCCAGTATGTGTGTGTGTGTGTGTTTGAGTACGCAGCAGCTGTACTGCCCTGTCCCTGTACAGTACGTGATGGCGTTAATGCCACCGGGCTGCACTTTGGGCCTGAATCCCGTAATGAGTATTCACACAGCTGCTTGGCCTTAGCACAGGTGTGGCCTCGCACCCGTTCATCCATCTGGATTAGCGCTCCTCTCCCCCCCACTGTCACGGGCATCCAGCGGCCTGATAAACTGCCATTGATCCGCGCCAGCCCGAGGAGGACGAGGGACCGGCCTGCTGCGGAAGGATCGTGGGATTGTGGAGGACACGGAGCCGAGGTTAACGGTCGACGCGCGGCGAAGCCCCAAGGTCCTTTTTGTGCTTATGCGAGACACATTTCCCAAACTGGATTCCTCCATTTTGGATCGTCTGATGACGCTAGATTTTTTTTGAGTCCGTGCGTTTTAGATTGAGATGGCATCTCTCCTAGCGCTCGGCGCTCCGCAAGAGCCGATGGCGGCTCCAGCGTCAGATAAAGGAAGGCCTTCTGACCCCTGCGGCACTTATTTTCCGGATAGGTAAAAAAGACCCAAATCAAGCGGTTACGAAAATGCAAACTGAACGGTCACTTTGCTTCAGGTTCAGTCTCCGGGGCGGTCTCCGGATTCCGCCGCGTCCCCCGCGAGCCGTCGTCCGTCCGAATATACCGGCGACAGACGGGAGGAGACGCGCGGCGCGGCGTTCGCGGTATCCGGATCCGGGGCGGAGATCAGACGCGCGGCGTTTCTGACGGAATGAGTCATTCGTCTGAGCGAGGGCCTGATTCTCCCGGCGGTCCTGCGGTCGCGACGGCGTCGCGGAAAAGATCGCGGGAATGTAACGTGTGAGCTGGGAAGACGCGCGCTCAGCGGCGAAGGCGACAGAACGCCAGGACGTCGCACCCAGAAGGTGTCTGCACTTCAGCTTTACAAAGTGTTTCCAGGAATAATTAATTCATTAACTGTCTCATACCTTCTTCTTTAGATATGTCTTTCAACAGACTCATATTTGCGAGAGAGAGAGAGAGAGAGAGAGAGAGAGAGAGAGAGAGAACTGGTGATTAAAAAGAAAAAAACATTTTTATTTCATTGCGAAGATTTCAAATTAGACTGCCGCAACTAACTTAGGAGACTCAAGTTGCGGCGGGTGCGAGCCCTTTAAAGTGAGAGCTTTTGCAGCTGGTCCTGCCAGATTTAAGATGAGACCCATTTTAGAGGTGTTGACGTTTTTGCGTAGATGCGACTGGTTTAAATAACGGGAGAGTTTTAAAAAATTTGCCCCGGGCAACGTCCTGAACCTGAAGCAAAGTGACCGTTCAGTTTGCATTTTCGTAACCGGTTGATTTGGGTCTTTTTTACCTATCCGGAAAATAAGTGTTAAAATCAATTTCGTTGGGCCCAGATAAGGAGCGCCGCAGGGGTCAGAAGGCCTTCCTTTATCTGACGCTGGAGCCGTCAGAAACAGTCTCACCTCTTAGTGGCTGTGCTGTGAGATGGGGAGGACCA
>NC_049205.1:18303911-18306411 GCF_013347855.1 Anguilla anguilla | reverse complement strand
CTGTGGCCCCTCCCCTTTTCTGCAGTAATGACTGGCTCATTGGCCCCTCCCCTTTTCTGCATTAATGACTGGCTCTGTGGCCCCTCCCCTTTTCTGCAGTAATGACTGGCTCTGTGGCCCCTCCCCTTTTCTGCAGTAATGACTGGCTCTGTGGCCCCTCCCCTTTTCTGCAGTAATGACTGGCTCTGTGGCCCCTCCCCTCTTCTGCAGTAATGACTGGCTCTGTGGCCCCTCCCCTTTTCTGCAGTAATGGCTGGCTCTTTGGCCCCTCCCCTCTTCTTCAGTAATGACTGGCTCTGTGTGTAATTGGCTGGCAGGGCGGTGCTCTCTCTGTTGCAGAAAGCTGCCGCTGACAGTAATTACCACGTTTCTCCGGCGCGGCTGCCGTCTCCACCAGGCTGACGGATGAAAGAGAGCCGGTCCACCAGTGCGCTCCACTTTCCGAGCCTCCTTCGGCTACCTGAACATGGTTTCTGGGGGGGGAAGGTGCGAGGGGGAGGCTGAGATGCTGAGATGAAGATGGAAAAGGAAAGATAGGGAGATAGGGTTTCTATTTTAAAGTGTGTGTGTGTGTGTGTGTGAGTGCTCAGATTTTTCCCTTTTCTATATATGTTGACATGACTCAGAAAAAAAAGTTTTCTGAGAATGCGGTTTACTTTGCTGGAAGGAATATCTCCAGCTCTTTGTCTTATTGTTCTCTCCGCCCCCCCCCCTTCCCCCCTTCCTCTCCCTCTCACTTCTTCCCTCCCTCTCTCCCTCTCTCAATCTGAGAAACGTAATGAAGTTAGTTCTGCTTTCTCTGTCTGTTCCTCTGTGGGTGGGTGGGGGTGCCTACAGGGAAAGGGTTTTGGTAACACCAGCTCAAGCAGAGGATCCTGCTGGGCAGGGGTTGGGGCGGGAGGGGGGGGGGGGGGGGGGCGACCCAGCCACAGAAATGGGGCTCAGAGCCATTCCACTAGGCAGAGTCCTGACTGTGGGCACCTCCTGCCCAGGGACTCCCTACCTGTCCCATTCTGGAAAGGGATAGGGGGAGGGGGGCATTCTGAGCCACAGAGACTATGATGGCAGTTTGGAGATGGGGGAGGGGTGTTCAAGGACTGAGCTGTACTTGGCGGAAATGCACTGGTGCCCACTGTTCTGGGACAATATGATCTGCTGACTTAACGCATTACAGAGATGGGCAAACAACATCCTGCCTGCCGTAATTGAGAGAGAGAGAGAGAGAGAGAGAGAGAGAGAGAGAGATGCTGCTTGTCTTCTTTTTTCCTTTTGATTATATATTCTTACTGTAGTTGATTGCTGTTGTCACTACGCTTTGGCAATATGTATTTTTAAATATGTCGTGCCAATAAAGCATTTGAATTTGAATTTGAATTTGAATTTGAATTTGAATTTGAATTTGAATTTGAGAGAGAGAGAGAGAGAGAGAGAGAGAGGAAGAGAGAGAGAGAGACCAGTAAGCCAGACTTCGTCAGTCGACTATTGTCGACTTCCGCTGTCAGGAGCAAAACAAAATGAGACGGAAAGCTAAAATATTACAAACACATTACGAAGGAACAACCACAAAACCAAAGAACTAAAACGAACCTTCCCCTCCGCAGCCATAGGTACCGTACTTTGCCCAGCGGTTACTATGGATGTTGACCCTGATTGGGTTAGACTAAGTGCTGAAAGGAGGGGTGGGGTTCATTTATGGTAAGGACAGTCTTATTTAAGAACAAACAAAATGACGGTTAGTAAAAGCAAAAAAACATTGTTAAAAGCACAAGAACATTATTGTCAAAAGATTTGCTGTTCCAGCTACTTTTAAACGAGACCAAACATTAAACAATTAGGAGGTAATTCAGTTTAGAAACAGAAAACCTCTAAGAAAAATTAATCCAATTTACTCCTTCTCTAAAAAATAAAGGTGATATTTGTAAATATAAGGAAATATAATGAGTAAATATAAATAAAGAGGATATTGAAAATAGTAATCAAGAGGAGTTTCATCTACTTCTTTACCTGCTATGACTATGGAGACATACTTTATATGCAAGCTTCCCCCTTGAATTTACAAGCCTTGAATATGGTTTACCGTAGTGCTTTGTGCTTCATTTCAAATACTACATCCAAAACCCATCATTGTCTTTTATATGAATTGTCTGTGTTGACTGGGTTTACATCTGCAGAGACTGATCCACTGTATATTCCTCTATAAAATCATAATTGGTCTGCTTCCTTCCTACCTCAGCTGTCTGCTAATTAGAAATTCACATAGTTATCACCTCCGCTCTAGGGATCTGATACTCTTTAAAGTCCCTCATCCCTCTAGTGCACCTCTCGGTTGGAGCAACCTACAAAATATTATTATACAAATTAATTTCAATTGCTGACTGCAAATATGTAATTCGTGACTGAAGTATGCTCCAGCTTTTAACCTCCGCTCTGCTTTTTAATTGTTGTTACACTGCTTTCTCGTTCCCCATTTGATGTTATGTTTGTGACTTGTTTGTCAACT
>NC_049205.1:18281411-18298911 GCF_013347855.1 Anguilla anguilla | reverse complement strand
GCAGAGTTGAGGGGGTGGGGTGGCGTTGGGGGGAGGGGGGGAGGGGGGCTTGTCAGATAGCTCCAGCGCCCCGCTGACGAGCAGACTGTGACGGGCAGACTGACAGACGGACGGCTGACGGGCGCGGAGCGGAGGCCTGGAGCGGCATTCCAAGCCTGCGTGCCCCGCAGGGGGGCGGGGGGGGCGGGGGGGCAGGGGGGCGGGGAGGGCGGAGGGGACAGGGGAGGAGGGGAGGAGACGCGGGGGCCGAGCTGGCACAAGCCTGTCCATATCAGGGGTCAGTGTTCAGGGGTCAGCTGTCCGCACTGACTGTCCCTGCTTAGAATGACAGCTCGGAGAGAGAGAGAAAGAGAGGGGGATGGAGAGAGAGAGAGGAGAGGGACCAAAGGATGCTGTGGAAAGATAAAGCGGAGCAGAAGTACTGGGTGAGAGGGAAGGAAACACCACAAATCACAGTTCAGAAAGATGGGAAGGATGCAGACAGGAACAGGCAAACATTTACTGAAATATGTTTTGTTCCAAATTCCTCCAAAATAAATGTGCCCATAAACTACAGTGAGAATGGTGAAAGCATCGGTTGCTTTGTAGTTGGCACATGGACATAGATCTCATTTCATCATTGTGGGAGACCATAAACAGGAAATTTTCTCTTGATTTTCTTTGGGGGGCTACACTAACTATCCAATACAGCGTGATAATATTGGGGGTGATAATATCAAACCTTTGATGTTTTCCCAAAGTTGGGGGGACACGTTCCTCCTGGCCCCCCCCCCCCCCCACCCTCACCCCCAGGACCTACAGGTATAAACCATACAAGAGGTATAAACCCTACAAAACAAGCAAGGAAGCAACCCACATTTAATATGAAGCACATAAATTACATATGAAATAAATAAATGCGAACACACATTTCAAATACATGTACTTGAAGGACTGTCCATTACTGGGTATGGAGGGACGGAGGAGGAGGGTCAGAGGAGGAGAGGAGAAAGTGACAGAAGGACCAAGAGCTGATGAGCTCAAAGGAAAAGGACGGTGGCTCAGAGGTACATGAGGTTTAATAAAAAGAGAGATGGAGGATTTGATTTGTGCATGAAGCCATGGGAGGGGGAGCCAGCCCACTCAGCGCAGGCCCTGCTGCAATAAGAATCTCCCTGAGGTTACCCTCTGTGGTGTTTGACATGACCTGAGAGGCCGAGAGTGGTGGGGGGGTGGGGGGGAGGAGGTTGACCTTGGATCGCCCCCCCCCCCCCCCCCCCCCCTTGTCATTCTGTCAAACCGCGACGGCCCTCCGCCCGTCACCCAGGCCCGGCGCGGGGTTGAAGCCCGGCCTGAAGGTCCGAGCGCGGGAGGCTAATCCCCTGTCTGTTGGTTCCGAGGTTCGCCGGGGCAGCGCGCCGCCCGTCCGTCCGCGCGAGACGCTGAGGAGGAGCCTGCTTCCCCTCGAGTCCCGAGGAAACTTTTATTTTTTAAAAAGAATTCTAATAGATAAATAAATAACTAAGTGAACGTCAGGGCGAAGGCGTCACTTAGCGGGAAGTGAACTCCGCGCGCGTCGTGTTTCCCGGAGACCGATCTGCATAACCGGCGGCGCGTGATTGGCAGGGCTTGTTCTGCGGGGAGAGGGGGGGAAAAAAAGAACAACAACCGCTTCTTCTTCTGCTTCTTCCGTCTTCGGCAAGGGCACGGAGACTGCAAAGCGCTTGAGTCAGGAATACATTAAAACGGGAGGGCCGGGCTCAGTCTGCGAGACTGGCGGACGGGCCCCGAGCTCCTCTCTCTCTTACCGCCGGAGTCAGCACTTCCACCCGCCGCCTCCCCCCTCGCAACATTCGCCTTTACAGTCCTTGGGACTTTACATCCTTACAATGTATGTAATATATCAACAACGTGCGATGGTGTCCATTAGGTTTGATTGTGAGTATGTGTGGAGGTTGATTGGGTGGCACTTTTCCCTCTCCACTGGAACTTTATTAATTATGGGCGATTGCTTGATCATAGAGGCCCTGGCAGGCGAATGTGTTTCCTGAAAGAGGAAGCTGCGGCCTGCTGTTCGCTGATGTTCTGCACTTGCCGAGTTTGTTTTTTTTTTTTGGGGGGGGGGGAGGGGGGGGGGGGTCAGAGGTCATCCTTGTTCGAACGTGAGATAGAACACTCTCCTGGCGCTATGGTAATGCTGGGCACGGGCTCCTTGTGGGTGATGTAATGTGTCTGATGATCACATGTTCACACCTGTGCAAGGTCTTCCCATATTTGTCTGCTGGATTCTGTGGCTGACTGGCAGCCACCACATGTCTGGTTTCCACTCTAAGTTTCTGGTGACCGGGCAAAGAAGGTCAGATACCTGGGGGAGCTGAGGTGGGTGGGTGAGGGGGTGTAGGGGAGAGTGTCTCAAAGGTGATGTACTGATGGAGGCAGAATTTAAGTGGGCGAATCATGTGTCATATACCTCTATATGTGTGTGGGTCTGCACATGCAAAAATATCTGTGTACATGTGGGTGCTTGTGTGTTTGTTTTGGGGTTTTGTGTGTGTGCGTGTGTGTGTATGCACATGTGTGTGCATGTGTGTGTGTGGGTGCCTGCACGTGCGCACACGTGTGTGTAGTCCAAACCGTGTGTATGTGCTGAGAGTTGATGACGTGCAGTCGATGTCTTGGCTGGGGTGGGCGGTCGGTGGGCAGGGGGGTTGTCAGGGGCTGAAACAGGGCAGGGCTGTAACATGACGTGATGCGTCCATAGCAACAGTGGACACCTACAGAGATGGGAGATCGAAGCCGGAGACAGCTTAACAACGAGAGAGAGAGGGAAGCAAAAGATCTGTACTCAGAGTGTTTATGTACTTGAGGATCACGGCCAGGGCTGTTACTAACACCACACATACAGACACCACACACGCACACACACATACAGACTCACACACACACACACACAGACTCACACACACGCACACACGCAGACTCTCTCACTCACACACACACACAGACACACACACACACGCAGACACACACGTACGCACACACACACACAGACACACACACGCACACTCACGCAGACACACACACACGCGCACACACACTCCCCCCACCTGGCCGTTTTTCCCAGAATCCTCTCTCTGATCAATCCCTGACATGGTGTATGCCGGGCCCCCCCCCTGTGCAGATGGAGAGGAGCCTCATGCTGGGATGATGTGAGTCTGCAGCTGGAGGAGGATCCTGTGTCAGTGGGGCAGGAGCCGGGGGGAATGTAAGGGATCCTGGATGGGCTTTGTTTACAGATTCACCACCTGTTAGTTTTTATAACCCCCCACCCCACCCCCCCCCCCCCATGCGGAGTTTCCTCACACACTGATGTGCCCTCCCCTAGTTTATCTCCTGAAATGTCCTGAAGAGCTGCTTTGATTTCCTGTCTCTTCAGGTTATTTCTTGTTTTTTTTTCCTTCTTCTTATGTCTATGTTGATCGCTAATAACAACAATGAAAATACCCTATTGTAAATTAAGACACAAACCTACGTACTATTTCCAGCTCATGATTCCGTATTATTACATTTGACAAGCTGTGAAATGATCGTAGTGATAATGAGTTTCGTAATAAAACTGGTGACTACCACCGATATGCGCTACCCTCCTGGGTGCACTGCGGCCATTTTGTGCCAGGCTATTCCCGCTCTGGGGCACTGAACAGGCTCAGCCGAGGGCGCGTTCAGCAGTAAAAGCCGCGCGGCGGAGCCGCGGCGTTCGATCCGCCGTCGTTGGGAGGTGGCGGAAGACGGCGGGCGGCCCTCGGGGGCGTCTCGCTCTTCATTTCCGCGTTCTTCGAACATCCGAGCCGGCCTCCCTTCTTTATTTCCGAGCGGGTCCCACCGCGCCCCCCGGCCTCCTTCCTGCTCCGACATTCTGTTTGCTCAGCGCGGGTTATTGCTCCGAGCGCGAGGAGCGGACCTCCGTCTCCCTGACCGGGAGACGACCGCAAACGTTCGACCTGCAGAGCGCGTCCGTCCGTCCGTCCGTCCGTCCATCCGCGGCTGTCGCCTACGCGCGTGCCCCCGGTTCCCTCCGACGGGGTCCCTCGGAAACGCTTCGGCGGACCTCCAGGGGTCAGCTAGGGTGCAATAAAGCGGGCGCGGCTATCAGAAAGAGCCTTTTCATTAATTATTGACTCGTTTTCCAGCCGGGAGCGCCTCGTTCGGTTACGGATAGGAGAGTCGCTGCGGTACATGATTCTCTTACTCCGCTGTGGCACCGTTCCCTTCTTCCTTTTCTTTCTCTCTCCTTTCGTTCCAGGCGGGTAAGGCAGACCTCTGGAAGTGTGTTTGCCTCCCAAATTTGAGTCTGAGCTCTCGCACTCCCGCAAATCACACAAAATCTCCTTCTCTCAGTCCCACGGAACACCTGTGTTTTTAAATCTCCTGAAAGATGTGCTGGTACACGTCGTTCGCCGCCGCGGAACTTCATCTAAATCCCCTGACAGATTTTACCGTTCGCCTCCCCTCAACATTTCACCTGCTCTCGTACTATGTATATGAATTATAGTCAGGTTTGGCTTCCTGCAGATATTGAGCCAAAATGGTGAGAATCTCAGGGAATCTCCTGACTGGTGACATTGCAGTGATCGGCACACAGACGCAGACACAGGTCTGTGGTTAGATCACGTTCTCCTGGCCGGTTCGCCATTTCAGCCAGAGGGTGTAAAATGGCGGCTCCCCTGAAACGTTCCATCTTCTCTCCCAGGAACGCCATCTGTGTTAAGCCCCCCCCAGCCGGCACGACGCCGCCGGAGCGCGCGCTCTGAGGGACGGGAGGACGGGCGGGAGGAAGGCCTTCTCAACAACCGCGTGACATTTGGCTGTGCTGCAAATTGACTGTCTCATTCACAGAACAAGGAGAGAGAGAGAGAGATAGAGGGAGAGAGGGAGAGAGAGAGAGAGAGAGGGAGAGAGAGAGAGAGAGAGAGAGAGGGAGAGAGAGAGAGAGAGGGAGAGAGAGGGAGAGAGAGAGAGAGATAGAGAGAGAGGGGGAGAGAGAGAGAGAGAGGGAGAGAGAGAGAGAGGGAGAGAGAGAATGAAAAAATAATGAGAAACTATTTCTCCCTGGGCCGGGGCGCTTTGGCCTTGAGGAGGCTCTTGTGTTTGCCGAAGGCCGCTCCCCGGCGCTCGGTGAAAGGGCCCCGGTGCCGCGCGCCGCCCAGCGCTCGTGTGGCGGCGGGAACGTTCCGGGCCCCAGCGTGACGCCGCGCAGCCTTCGGCGGGCGGCCATTTTGTTCCCCGTCCTCGCTAAAGCTCCCCCGCACGGCCTAATGAAGACAAGTGAGTGTCACGCCATCGCACATTCCAGATCATCTCTTTCTCTTGTTATTCTCCTATTCCCCTCTCTCTCTCTCTCTCTCTCTCTCTCCCTCCCTCTCTTTCTCTGTCTCTCATCTTCCCGCTTGTACAGATTTGTCTTTATACATTCATGAAGACTGCAATGATAAAAAACAGTCCTCTGTGAAAAGGTTACCTTCCTAATAGCTCCTGCTAAATTGAGTCATTTGTAAAGGGAAGCAGACAGACCGACTCAGATTTTGTATTTGAATTTTGTGTATACAAATATTAGTTAGAAAACTAAAAGATGAAAACATATTTTTTCCCACTCACATTTTGTCAAGAGTTGATACAAACGCATTGATGTTAGCGTTAAAAGAATTACAGACAGCAGGAAGGAACAGTAGGAAGATTTGACCTTGCTTTTTTCTTTTTTCTTTTACTTTTAAATCCAGGAGTTTTGAGTCATTACTCTTTTCTGCCAGTCATCTATTATTGAATAGATGCTGGTCTGAAGTCAGCTGGTTCTCAACACAGCCCCTGTTGCCTTCATCATTGTCACCCTCATCCTCACACAGTGTTTCTCTTTAACCTTTGACATCTGCTGGACTCATTATACGATATGCCACGTCTCCATATGTCCAACCATTTTTGTAGTTGAGAGCAAGAGGAGGGCTGAGCAGCATAGCGTGCATGTGTGTGTGTGTGTGTGTGTGTGCGTGCCTGTCTGAATGAATGAGGACCAAAAGACCTTGTATAACGGCCTTGTATGAGAACCTTATATAAACTGAAATATTGTATATGATTAAAACAAATTAAGTAATATAGAGGAAAAATACACAACAGCTGTATCTGTGCAAGGTTGTTTTTCCTCTGAGGTGCATTTGTGTGAATGTGTGCCAGTCGCTGTCCCTTGGGTTATTGCAGCATATAATAAATCATGCAATTATGATATAATAATAATAATAATAACAACAACAACAACAACAACAACAACAATAATAATAATAATAATTATAATTATAATAATAATAATAATAATTATTATTATTATTATTATTATTATTATTATTATTATAAGTTATGTGCTAAATTGAATACTAACAAGCAATTTCACTGTGGATTTCTTGTAGTTTTATTTTAATCCATGTCTTTTGAGAGTGGGCCGAGTTTTTGGATAGTGCTGTATTGGTTTTATTGCAGTTTTATTTTGTTTTTTGTCCCATTCATTTATTGGCTTTGTGCCTTTTTAGTTCATTTTAGGTACATTGTTATGGACTGACTTTTGTATTTTTGTTTCCTGTAAATTGGCCAGACCATGTGTTAAACATTGCTCATGTAAAAAAAATGATAAAATAATTAAATGAATTGTAAAGCGCTGACCTGCAAATGCATATGTAGATGAAAGCATGCGCTAAATTCTCTGAATGTACAGACCTACCTCTCTCTCTCTCTCTCTCTCTCTCTCTCTCTTCTAATTTTGGCAATCATAGAGCTCCCTAAACTTTGTCTGGGAAGAAAAATGCTAACACTTGATTTTTTTTCTTGTTAAAGGGCAAATTCTGATTGAATCCTGGCTTCTGTGTTTGTTTGTGCATGTGTGTGTGTGTGTGTGTGTGTGAGAGAGCAAGAGACAGAGGTAAGTCTGTTCATTTTACACTTAGTCCATTTAGCACATGCTCTGATCCACGCGTGTATCTGAAGGCTCGTGTTTTACATTTCATTTTATTGTTGTGTTGCTGTTCCGCGTTATCAATGTTCAGCTCTAGCGCCGACCAACTACTGCCTCCGTCAATAACGTGCGTGCGAGGGAAAGGCAGAATTATGAAGTGTTTAGGAAGTGGGATGTGAGAATTCTTCTGTTTTTTCTCCCTCCCTTCTTTGCAGCAGCATTCTGATGGCATCTTTTCAGAAATCTCTCTCGAGCGTCGCTTCGCCGGAGCAGTTCAAGGTAAAGCGGCGGAGTTGCCATGGTTGCGATGGTCGACTCACCGTCTCCGACAACAAACACCTCTGGTTTCATCGGCCTTCTCTTTTCGAACCCTTTTTTCAGCTTTCAAGGGCATTTCTGTGGAAACACGCGCGAGGGAAACAAAGATCCCGGCAGATACACAGAGGCGGCTTTCATTCTGCAAGCCTGCCTTTCTCTTTATTTTACACGTGGGGGGGGGGGGGGGGGGGGGTGGAGCGTGGGTGTGAGAGTAGCGGTGGTCGTGGGGGTGTTTGTGGGGGAGGGTTTATGTTGCTCGTTCCGTCTTTTACCTCTCAATCCCACCTTTAAAGAGAGAAGTGGAAGATAGAAGTAAGGGACATTCTCCCCCCCGCTCTCTCTCTCTCTCCCCCATCTCTCTCTCTCTCTCTCTCTCTCTCTCTCTCTCTCACTTCCTTTCTCTCTCCATTTATTTCTGTCTCTGCTTTTCCCTAGTTCTGTTTCTTCATCTGTCTTTTTCTTTCCTTCCCTATCTTCTTTGTTTTATCCCTCCACTTCCACAGTTCTGGCCATCAAACCTTAAATGAGCATATATTGGTGAACCGTTGATCGCCCTCACTACCTCTAGCCAACATCTTTCAAGACAGAAATGGTGTGACGCGTTAGTGATAATAATAAATACAAATACACTCCATACATATGGAACCTTTCTTTTGATCTCAAAATGCTGTATTCTTTATTCAAGAATGATCATTTAAAAAATACTGCCATATACAGACAGTTGATGATAAAGCTCATGACATTTTTAAATACACAGAACGCAAGAAGTGCATGAGGAAAATATAATGTTCCTTTGTACAGTTTTAGTTTCCTGCTTATAATTCAACATTCCCTACCTCGTTGGCTATGACCAGGGTCGGGCTACCATAGCCGGTTCCGTGAGGTCCCCCTCCTTAAACACTTAAATACGCAGCATCAAATAAAAAGAGAAAGAGTGCTGCTGGCGGTTTGAAGTCGGGCTCTCAGCCCTTGCCGAGTGCAGCCAGCTCATAATGTGATACATGCCGCTAGTGTTACTGGGCTAGGCTAGCCAGTCTACACAGCTTAAGGCAGTGATTTAGTTCATTGACACAGCCTGAATGATAATCGGGTAATTGCTCTTTTCCCCTCTCTCTGTGCATTACATTAATTTGAGTGCCTGAAGTAACGGCGGCCCCCTGTTCGCTCCCCGCATCATCAGCGCCCGCGCCCGCGAATGGCGAACGCCGTTCGCTTCAGCAACGAGAGGAGAAACGAGAGAGGAAAGGACAAACGAGTGTCACGGAGCGGTACATCTGAGAAATTGTTTCCCCCTGCACTGTACGTTATGCTTCCCTGCAAAAAAAAAAATGCACTTAATAGATTTGATAAGGGATTCAAAAGGATTCGAATTCGATAAACAGATTCAATACTGGACGCAGATTCGATAAAATGTTCTTAAACCCTAGCCCTGGCTACGGCCATGTCTGTGCTTTTCACAACTCGTAGTGCCTCTCTCTCTCTCTCTCTCTCTCTCTCTCTCTCTCTCCCGCTGTCTCTCTCTCTATCTTATATAGCTCATCAGAGACCCGACTCAGCCGGTTTTTAAGCTGCAGGATTTTCACAGGATGGTCATCTGGTTCTTTTCTGGCCTTCGTGCCAGGCCATCGATCGCTACCAGCTGCTTTCTCCACGGAAACGATTAATGAGGACGGGTCAAAACACCCAGATAATTATGCGAGAGTCATCTGTTGACATAATCAGTTGCATGTGTGCCCATACAGTCAGTCACTTGAAGAAGTGTCCGGGCTTTCATATCCCCCCATAGTGATGACCCAAGAGCGGTGGAGGAATTAGGCAGCTGGAGGAGGGGGGGGGGGTGGCACTGAGATAATTTTGTTATTGACAGATTCTTCTCTGAGTGTATTCTATCTCTGTCACAGCGTCTAATGAGCTCTAATCAGAAATCTAGTCCAGTCATTACCAACACAGATTCATGTTCCGGAGCATCGCGGAGTCGCCATGACATTTCATGGCACAAGGATCATTTAAGAGGTCTGGAGTGCTGTGTTCAGAGGAACGACAATTATTCAGCAAATAACTTTCCGTTTTCTGCCACTTCCGGAATTTGTTCCAATTTTTTAAATCATGTTTACACAACGTTTCCTCAGATATCAGTGGGATTACGTGTTTTCGCTTTGTAATTAGTGTGTAATTACTATGTAATTACTATAACCTCAACACTGACAGTTTGTACTGGAGACCTCCCCTTCGAGATGTTCAATTGGAATTTAATAACCCCAACAACCCTGCTGAAACCTTGATTGTTTTATAAAAGAAAAAGGAGTACTGATCTAGGATCAGATTTCTGCTACCACGCTCCATCTTTGTCCTTTCTGAGCTAAAATACACAACTGATCCAAGATCATTGCTAATCTTGAGGATGCAGTATTCTCTTTGTCCTTGTTTGTGCTATATGTGTTTACTGGCTCACAAGAAAGTGTTACACAGTTCCATAATTCTTGTGCAAGGTGTTAGAATCTCTTCTCAGACCTTTTTCAGCAAATGTGACAGCTGTTAACAGTGTATATAAGGCATACGCATTAACTTTCCGTGTAGTAAATTTTACAATTCATTGATCAGAGCTCCCTCTGGCTGGAATTACTGCAACGAGCAAGATTGCCACTTTAGCCCAAACAACACAATAAATATTATAGCTATTAGAGGCATAATGGCAGTGGTGATTGCCTACAACACAGTACTATTCAAACAACCGAGAACTCAATTGCCGCAATGAGACCAGTATTTGCCATGGACCTGTGGATTGCAGCAGAGCCAAAATGGCCGGTACTGACCAAGCACAGACAAAAAAATGAGCGGGGAAACCAGGGTTGTGTTGCTCAATAGCTATCCCATTCCACTCGTGTATGCGATGAGAACGTCTTGGGGAACACCTGATCAGCACTGCAGGAGTTCAGCCCTGCCAGCTCACTGAGCTCTTCCTGGCTTCACCCAACAACAGGGAATACACAGAAACTATCGGCAGCACCCGAAGCCAACTTATTTCTGCTGAGATTTGAAGAACGCAGAGTCGAATACAGACAGCTGGGGCTGCCACTCAGTTTCCGAGGGATAGTTCTGGAGAGAGTGATACAGGACTTGAAGAGAAATGAGAGACGGGCTCATGGGGTAGGTCTCTGTGTGTCCTCGCGACCTGCCGCAGCTGGCGCATGTTTGCGGCGAACGATAGGGTGGGTGAGGATGTGGACAGGGCAGTCCTGGGGCTTTTGGCGAAAACGTCACCCGATCTAGGATCGCTTTTTCCTTTTCGGTCGTAACGGTTAGCATTCTAGCAAGGAGAAATCCAGTCGTCGGTCAGCACCATTACCCTGAGACGCTTTATTAATACCGGCCCTGATCCCAGGTCAGTTTCGCCTTTTTGCGGATAAAGGACAGGGCTCGGGCGTGGACAGAGCGAACCTGATCCTAGATCAGTGTGCGTGCGAGGCCCGCCCCAGATCCCTTAAACCGACGTGTCTGGAGCGCTTCAGTTAGCCAAGCGGACACGCGACTGCCATTACGGACCTTTCCGCCGACCTCCTCTTCCTCCGCAGCGCGGGGCCGGGGAGCGGCGAGCGCTCGCTGTGATGGGCGGAGCCGAGGCCCAGAAGGCTTCCCGCACCGGTTCGCCATTCAAAGCACGCGTCCCAGAAAACGGCTTAAATTGGAGAGGGAATCTCAGACGGTTCGGTTTCTTCCGGAAAGGAGCAGGGGCGGGGGGGGAGGGGGGGTGGAAAGACTCTCCGCGTGGCGGGAGAGCGTGCGCAGAGAGCCGGTCTCAGCAGACCAGACGAGCGGCGGAGTGGGGGGAGGGGGCAGGGTTGGGGGGGGGACGCACTCAATAATCTGACGGCTAATCACGGAGATTATGGCGATCGCTAGCCGTCCGCGAGGAGCGGGGGACGCGCGTCTCTACATTATTAAAAGTGTCGTCGGGCTCAGGCAGAATTAGCCTGTCAATCCTCCCCCCCTCTCACCCACCGCCGGGGGAGAGCGGCCCTGCCAGCGTCCTCCCTCCACTCCTCCCTCTCCTCTCGTTCATCTCCCTCTCTTCTGTCTCCATCTTTATTTACCTCCCCGTCCCCCCCCCCCCCCCGTCTCTTACACAGAAGCTATCTTTCCCTCGCTCCCTCTCTTCTCCCTGTCTTTACTTCTGCCGGCTCCCCGATCGCTTACTCTCTCTTTCCCCTCTCTCGTTCTCTCTTGTTTTGTCGTCTGTTTTCATGTACCCTTTAGGATTTTGTTGAGAAATGGAGAGAAAACAACCCCTGGTTTTCTCTCCCTCCCTCTCTCTCTCTCTCCCTCTCCCATCCCTCTCTCCTTGCTCCCCTCCTCTCCTCTCCTCTCCTCATCCCAGACCTGCCAGGACATCAGAATGCATTTTTATCCTTTTTGTCTCAGCGCTGGTGTCACTGATCAATGCGTCTAAATGCCACGGCTCCATCGCGGCTGCGGAACGCGCGAGTGTGGCGGTTTGGCTGCGGCCCAGCGGAGCCTGACTCCTCCGTCTCGGGCTGCGGCGAAATGTCACCGCGGGAGGCGGGGGGGGGGGGGGGGGGGCTAAACCAACATATGTCAACCATCCTGTCACCGCACGTCGGGCGTCAGCTCCAGGGGTGGGGGGACGAGAGGGGGTGTCAGGAGGGGTGGGGGGGGGGTCGTCACGGCCGCGCGCTGAGAAACCACTGCTCCTGTAGGACAGAGAGGGGTGAAGAGTCACTGCCCCCCCCCACCCCCCCCCCCCCCCCCCCCCCCCCCCCCACCACCACCACCACCACCAAACCCACCGACCCGTATCCTAGCACCAGTCATCAGTGGGGAAGGGGGCTGTGCGCTAACTACGCTAACCTCATCTGCCCAGTGACATTACCATGGTGATTAGATGTGACCTGCTGGGGGCATCTTGCTAATAAGGGCCTGCGTAGCGCCACCGGTCTCCGTGTGTGTCTGAGTGTCACGGGCGAGAGCGTGTGCGCAGTCCATGTGCCTTATAATTGTTCTGATATCATTTTGATATTCGAGTACCACATATGATCTGATATTTTACATATATACTGTTTGCTTGTGCTCGTATTTAACACATTGTCTTATGATTGATAAAAATGATAAATGCTGCCTTCAAAGTCTGCAGTACTGTTTTTACTGCAGCACACATGCATACTGACGATACAGGATGTGGCTGTGTGTGTTGTGCTTGTCTTTAAGCAGGTATTGGCAGATTTTTTATCGCCCCTGATTCTGGAAAAACCCTTCACAGCGTTTTGGAGTGGAGTTAACAGTCTCTCCCTCCCATTATGAAAATGGTAATGCAGCTCAACCTTGGAAATATGCAGCAAATAACACTGAGTATTAGAATTAGATTTTAATTATTCTGGGAGGATGCAGTATGTAGGCTATATATGGGCTATGGGCTATACATTTGTTCATCTGTGATTCTTTGATTTTCGGTTATTTGCTTTGTTTTTGCCCTTCGTCTGGTGATAGAAACTGAGCCGTAACCAAGACGACCGTGGTCACACTGACCGAAATTCAAAATGTGGCCTCTCCACTATTCTGTTCCCACTCTCTCTAATTTTGCGAGGATTCTCTTCTTGTGTGTGTGTTTGTGTTTGTGTGTGTGAAAATGGTGTGTGTGCATGGAGTGTGTGCATGGAGTGTGTGTGTGTGTGTGTGTGTGTGTGTGTGTGTATGTGTGAATGATGTGCATGTATGTGTGTGTGTGTGTGTGCATGGTGTGTGTGTGTGTGTGTGTGTGTGTGTGCATGGTGTTTGTGTGCATGGTGTGTGTGCGTGTGTGTGCATGGTGAGTGTGTGAGTGTGCACGGTGAATGGTGTGTGTGTGTGTGTGTGTGTGTGTATGTGTGCATGGTGTGTGTCTATACCTACTTTGCAGAGGAAATATTCCAAAGCTGAGTAACCACAAGCCCCCCATCCCCCCCAGCCCCATCCTGCAGGATGTAATCCTTTGTCTCTGTTGGCCCACCTTATTATGATGTATGTCTGGTGACCCTGAAATGGCGCCTGATAACTAAGTGTGTGCAATCATCCCAGCCTTTCAATCTCCCATCTTCTGTTCACCAAACCCTCCCCCCCTATCCCAATGCCCCACAAGGCATTGCCAGATTTAAACAATGTCCAGGATTAGGAAAGTGAACCACAGCAGTGGTAACCAACCCTGTTCCTGAAGATCTACCATCTTGTAGGTTTCATTTCCACCTTAATTCGGTGCACCCGATTTTACTATTCAACAGCTCAACAAAGAATGCTAGCTGTTGAATGAGGTGTGCTCTGTTAGGGCTGGAGTGAAAACCTATGGGAACAGGGTTGGGTACCACTGGTTACCACTGATATGGAGAATCATGAAATCATGGCAGAATTTGGCCACTAGATCTCTATACTTGTGTAAATCTCACCATGCAATTTAAAACCAAAAAAGTAATAAAAAAATCTACGTTCCATGCGCCTGCAGAACTATCCATCCATTATCAATCCACGCTTATCCTGGGCAGGGTTGCAGGGTGCTGGAGCCTGTCCCAACGCCTGCAGCACTAACCACATGGATATTAAAATGCCATTTTAAATATATTTGACCAAGCTTTTGACATAAAGTTTCTCAATTAAAATCTAAGTGGCGAATGTTGTAAATAAAAATTTCACTTCATAAATTTAGCTCGGATTATCCCAGCTTAAGTCCCATATGAAATCCAGAATTCATATGTCCCCACAGTGCAATTTCCAAAAATAATGATGACATGGATTTAATTTTAATGTTTTTATGTACCTCAAAGTGCTTTATAGTGAGGGAGGTTAAGCCACTACCTAGCACAATCTAGCACCTACTTGAAGGATGCAGAGCTGCCAAATCTTTGAAGGATTTCAATAAAACAGAGGTGTTCTGTGAGAGCAAACTATTTCTGGGTGGTTTTATAGGATTTGCAGAAGTGTGAAACCTAAGGATTAAATTCAAGAGACTTCTAGAAATTCACGACTTTGGCTGTCTGTAATTCAATATTCCCCCTCCTGTTCTCCTATTTTGGGTCCCCAGTTAAACTCAAAAATCCCTCAAACTAGAACCAGTGGCTATTTCACACTCTACATATCACAAAATGTACTACAGGAGACCAGTGGCTATTTTTAATCCTTCTGGCTGCACAGGGCGCTACAGGTGTACCGATGCCTATTTTACACCCTACAGGCCACAAAGTGTGCTAAAGTAGAACCAGTGACTGTTTTACACTCTACATACCACATAATGTACCACCGGAAAACCAGTGACTATTTTACACTGTACAGACTATACGGTGTACTACAGGAGAACCATTTTCTATTTTACATCCAACAGACTTCCCAGTGTACTATAGGAGAACTAGTGACTATTTTACACTCTATAGGCCACACAGTGCACTACAGGAGAACCAGTGACTATGTTACACTCTATAGGCGACACAGTGCACTACAGGCCAACCAGTGACTATGCTACACTCTATAGGCCACACAGTATATAAAACACAGCCATTTGCTATTTTGCACCCCACATACCACACAATGTACCACAGGGGAACCAGCGACTATTTTACACCCTACAGGACATACAGTATACAGGAGAGCTAGCACCAATCAGGGAAGAGCATGAACCCCTGTTTGGCAGGGCGGTGCCCATCGTATTCCACATTTGCGGTCTCCCAGTCACAGTCAGCTAATGACTCAGCCCAGTAATGAGTAAATTAGGGCCAAATCAGGGCCTGATGTTGTTTGCATTTCTGGATGAATTTCATGGAATTTAATTGATTAAGAGGCACAGCATAATTTGCATCCCTGAAGAATTGCGTACACGATGCAACAAATGAATGCAATTACTCTTGCTCTTTCACAGATTTATCTCGCTGAAGCCTCAAAACGAGAGGTCAACTGCAGTCATTTGTTGTGTGTGTGCATATATGTGTGTGTGTGTGCACATACATGTGTGTGTGTATGTGTGTGTGTGTGCAGATATATGTGTATGTGTGTGTGTGTGCACGTGTGTGTGTGTGTGTGTGCAGATATATGTGTATGTATGTGTGTGTGTGTGTGTGTGTGTGTCTTTCTTTAAGTAAATGATTCACTGTAGTGTTTTCTGTACCATAAAAAACAAAGCTAGCACTGCATGTGAGGTGTGCATGAATCCTACAGATGGTGATGCACGTGCGATGCGTGTGACAGATATGTCACATGTGATGCGATATGGAAAGCGGGCATGTGATTGGTTGTCCATTGGGCCCTGTTCAGAGTTATAGAACTTTCCAGACAGACAACTAGGGGAAGGAATGTGTGTGAACTTTAGGCTACCTGAGGTCTTCCTATTCCTGGCAGCATACTTAAACCTTAAACTCTTTAAAAAAAACTTTTACGCCTTGCTGAATTCTTGTAACGCGTAAGTGTGTAATTATTTTTATTGACGAGAAGTATCTGCTATCAGGATAAGCGATGTGGGTTAGGGGTGAGGTGCGGTCTTTATTAGGCCGGTCGATCCTCGAGCCGTGTGCGGGTCCCCGGGGGGTGTGTGAGGGTTTGATTTACCTCGCCGTGGCCCTCGCTGTGCTGTGATCCCAGCCCTCTCTCAGCTTTCCCCCCCCCCGACCGAATAGAAGAAAAGAAAATACAAAATGAGGGCAGGCTGCAGAACAAAAGAAGACCTACTTCTAAAAAAAAAAGAGGCACAGCAAAAAGTCGCGGTTCGAAAAAAGCGAAGACGCTCACGAACGTTCTGAAGCTACCGCACGGCCGCTGAACGGACCCTCGGCGTGAATATTAAACAGGAAATTGCATCATGACTCAGGCAGCACCTGCACATGGGTTGGGGGTGTGGGGGAGTGTGGGTGGGGGTGGGGATGGTGGTGGTGGTGGGGGGGGGGGGGATTCTGGGGCTTGGCTCATTAAGCGTTTCCCCCCCCGTGGCCTTAATGGACAGACCGTGAGAGACCAGGTGCGCTCCTCCTCCTCCCCTCTCTCTGTCTGCGCCGCGGCGGTGAAGACGTTGTAAAAATGTCAAGTCGGGGCTCTAATTAGGCCGCCTTTGTGCGGAGGACCCGCGAGAGGTCGCCGTGTCCGGCCAGGGGCTCAGCAGGTGGAAAACTGACATTTAGGAGGAACACGGATTCCAATTTGGGCTTGTGTCTCTCCTCGAGTCCCCCCTGTTCCCGTCTCGCCTACACTCCCCACACCTGTCGGATCGCGAGCACTGACTGTCCCCAGGTGTGTGAGTGTGTGTGTGTGTGTGTGTGTGTGCGTGTGTGTTTATGTGTGTGTTTATGTGTGTGCATGTGTGTGCACTCATCTAAATGAGTTGAGATTGTCTGAGAGATTTAGAGAAGCGAATGTGTGTAAATGTGTTTTTATGTATGTTTCTGTGTGTTTGTGTTTTTGAAGATGAGTCAGTTGTCTGGTTAGTGAAGATTCAGGGGTTTAATTCCAGTGAAATTCCTGCTCATTACTCACAATTCTGAGCGATACACAAAGCAAAATGTTTCTATATCATTCTACATTTTGGCTAGTAACATTTTTTGTTTTAACTTCTCAGTTACATATTTGCATTTAACACTATAATTTGTTAGATGCCAGTAAAAATTCCAGAACACTCCTGAAGAACCCAGAGAATATTCATCAAAATATGAGACTAACCAAAGCAAATGCTCAATACTGCTTTTCATATGAAACAAACTTTTTTTCTGAACATTAGTCAACAATTGACATAACTGTCTCTTTGAACTGGCAGCAATCTGAAAGAATTTTATTGACGTATAAACAAATTCGGATGGAGTATTTGACCTTGGTCTGGTCCGCACATGCACGCACAGACACACACACACACACACACACACACACAAATTCACACCTACACCATTCCAAGGCTCTGCTCTTTACTCTCTCTCTCCTCCGTCTCTCCCCTCTCTCCCGCGCACCCTCCCTGCCAGCTGCCCTTGTTAAATCTGAGATCCTTGCATTATAAGGGGCTGCCACGGAAAGCACAGTGTGAACGCGCCGGCGTGGCGGTTTGTTTCGCTGCTGTCACGCGTTTGCTCGTGCCTACGCGCCGCGCCACACCGCACGTTTGTCTCGCCTGCCCGCGGTTTGGGGGGGCGGAGACGCGGCGCGTGACAGGCGTCGGGGCGTTTTGGTCGCGGGCGCGGGATCGGCGCTCGGTGCGAAGGCAGG
>NC_049205.1:18246411-18276411 GCF_013347855.1 Anguilla anguilla | reverse complement strand
ATAATACCGAATAACGTTACTGAACAAATTGAATCAATGTTACTGATTCTGAAGATCTTTATATATTTAACAATTTTCAAGTTAAGGTAATGTTTTGTTTGAATTACCTTATATTTCTCACGTTTTCTATTGGTATGACCCCACATACTGCAGGCTCAGTATTGCAAATGAAATATAGGCTATATATAACTTGGTCTCTTTATCACGTGGAAACACCATTGTGATACACACATGTTGTGTACCTGGCTGTATTCTTCATGCCTTAAAGCAGGCCCAATTGATCCCCTTTCCATCCAAATGCTTAATGATGCAACATCAGTGCCCGCCCAATATTTGACCCTACAATCATACTGTCCCGAGTCTAGAGCTATGGGTCCTGACCTCTCCACAGAAGCGCTCTTACCACCTCCTAAAAACGTGGCCACACACACGCGTGCGCTCGCACACACATTCTGTGTCCTCAGGGTTTCATAATAATGAAGTACTGTTGTTCCACAAATGATAGGAACCTGCCTTTGCTGTGAAACTCTATTGATTTTCCTGCTGGTTGTCATGGAGATTGTTGAAATGTCCAAGCCTGATCTTTACAAATGTCTTTATACTCTTATAAGACTGAGCTGAATGCCTCAGCCATGAGTCTCCCGGCTCCAAACTTTGGGGGAAGGTCATTTGCGTTTTTTAGACAAAGTACTGAAAATGCCTTTTTGTTTGTATTTGAAAAATGTCCCAAACACATGCGCACACACACACACACACACACACAGACACACACACATATGCACACACAGACACACACACACATGCACACACACACGCACACACGCACACACACACACACACACACACACCTCTCTTCATGGGCACTCTCATATTTAACACAAATAGTTGGAATTTATAAAATGGAGTCTTAACCAGTTCACCTTCAGTGTTCCCCTGTAAGGTTTAATATGCTAAACTTAACTGTAAATATTTGGAAAATATGAGGATGAATACATAATATCTTTTCTCATCTTAATAATGATGATGATGATATATATAGTGCGGTACTCAACATCCTTCCTTTATGTTTTTCACTATTCAATTTGGCTTGAAACTACTATTTAAAAAAGGGTTTATTTTTTTCAGTAGGAAAGTACTTTCTGTGCTGACAATAGGCTACAGCTGAATTTATATTCCTTTAGTCAGTTAATTTCGTTCAGTCAGTTAATTTAATATTAGCAGCAGCCATGCCTCTAGGAACCTTTCAGTCCAGGGGGCTAAAGCTAACCTGATGGGCTAATGGGAGGCAGTCTTCCCACTGGACCGAGCTGAAAATGGATCCCCTAGTGCAGTTAAGGGTACATTAAGCGTTGCCAATTCCCAGCCTGGTGCTCTCAATCTGGCAACCAACTCCCCCATCCCCGAAATTAATTTGTTTAATAATCTCTCCCTTGCTATCTGTGCCGATGTGCAGTGAGCATCTGGCCCCAAATAAGCATTCTGGTGCAAATGCTGTACGTAGCACCCAGTTGGGAAATGATCTAACTGTGAAGTGTTTCGTAATATATGTATTATGTAAATGCAATCGATTATAATAATAATAACACAAAGAAGAAGAAGAAGAACCGTCATCATAGTAAGACTCATAAATCACTTTCGATTAAACGTTCTATGGTTTTTTTCATGTTGTGTTTAAATCACAGTATTGCAGTTTGTACTTAAATACAGTATGTTGCATTTCCTTTCATGGGAATTTTACATTTGTATTTCATTATTTGCTATTTTAAACGATGTGTTGTTAAGTTTAGATGTGATGGTGGGATGGTGATAGTAAATGCAACTCTTCTCATTTGGTCATTTTCTGTCCCCCTGGCTTTCGCTCATGTTTTCTCTATTCTAATGCTTCTCTAATGCTTTTCTTTCTCTCTTTTATTTCACTCCCTGACTTCCTCTGCTTCTTCTTTCTCCCATTACTCTCTTCTCTCCTTTTTTTGCTGTCTCCTTCCATCTGTTTCTCTCCCTGATGCTCTCTTTTGTATTCCTCTTGTCTGATCAGCCTCTAGTCAATCTGACATCTCATCAAAAGAGCTCCATGATTCCACACCAAGTTCATCACAAACAGAGAAGGCGCCTGTCGAAAAGGCTCCCCCCTCCTCCTCCCCCTCGTCTCTCCTCACAGAATGCAGATGAGTTGCACCTGCCCCACCCCCCTCCCCCAACGCCAGCGTGGCCTGTCCTGACCCTCATTCCGTCGGCACGGCGACGCCAGATTACCGGAGTCTCGGGCTCGCCGTCCCCGGCGACCACAGGGCCGGCGGGCTAATTAGCCAGGATAACGCTGGAGAGGCGGGGAGGTCGGGCTTTTTATCTCCTGCCGGGAAAGCGCTCTGCGGCGTGGACACAGGCCTCTTCACCGCCCCGTATCCTCTGGGGATAAGAGGTACCCCCACCCCCTTTGACACCGCGAACCCCTCATCCCAACCCTCCCGCCCCCAAACTCACCCCAAACCCGCCCACTCCCAGTCTGGTTTCAACTTTCTGTCTGCTTGTCTAATTTCCTGGGAGCGTAATGCAGCTTATGCTAGGAGAGGTGAGACCAGGCAAATGTTGGGACCAAACAGCCCAGTGAAATCCGTTCTTATTTATCAATATCACTTGCTGTCTGGGTGTGCCAAATGCGTAATGAATTTTTAATATGGACTTATAATGCGTGACACACACGTCTGAATTTGTAAAGCCCGCCCTAAAATACATTCAGAATTTTAAGCGCGTGAAAATCAGTAACAATTCATGTATTCTCTGAGCTCATTTTGAGCTATAAATATGTATTACTTTTGTTTTCATATGGTGTTTTTTTTTTCCACAGGTTTGTTTCATGAAAGAGCGGAAGCCTCAAATGAATGATGAACTCATTCGACTAACACATCAACGTATTTGTTATGATTATTCTGAGGCAGTATTCATTCCCTCTCAGGAGACTTTAGAGATGGCTGACATCACTTATGTGTTGCATCACACGCATGTGGCAGATCTGGTTTAACTAGACAGTCATGGATTGTGATGTCACAATGATGTTGTTTCCTGGGTGTCAGCTGGTAATTTCTAGTGAAGAGGCCTCGTGGGCTTTGAGGAGCAGCTTATACTTTTTTGATCATAATTCAGAGAGCGTTAAATGTGACAGAAAAGAGTAGTATGCCTCTGGGCATTTTGTAGTATCGGAGACAAACTGAATCACTGTGTGTAAACCAAAGAAGACATTTACCAATTTTAAGCTTCTGTAAGTGTTGCGAGTGGATTTATGGAAAATTCTACAAACCTTTGTGTTGTTACATCCCTTTATGGATCTGTGTTAAAATAGGGGTGTCAAACTGTGCCATGGGTTGACACGGGTTCTGTTTTCCTCTTTTGTTATTCTGGTTAGCATTCAGGAATTTAGCACATTTTTACGTGAAATGATTGATTACAGTTTTAGGATTGCCCTGTGATATGAGAGGTATGGAGCAATTTTACTGCAGTGCTTTGGGAAACGCATCAATTTCAGTTGACACATCTGATTAAATAATTGGACCGATTAAAGCAGGGTAATTATTTGGAATAAAAACCAAAGCCACAAGTTTATGTATAACAAACAAAGAACGGAGTCCAGACCAAATGATTGTGATCTGTTTTTTTTAATATAATATCATTTCTAGTAGTTTCTGTGTATGTGGATGTTTTCCTTGCACTTTCAATTATCTATGTTGCTCTCATTATCGCCTCCCATAATGTCTTCTGTTTCTACCAAAACAGGTTTTCACTTTTTTGTGGTACATTCATAGCACCATTAAAATATAGCTGCACCCTGCATTTACACAATTCCACACCCACGAATGAATAGCCCCACCTACGCGCAGCAAGAACAATGACAAGTGTCTTGTTTTGGCCTCAGAATATGCTCCTGTGTCTATATTTCTGCATTGCGAATTCATAGCCCACCATGAGAAAAAAAAAACTCAGTCTCTATGTACTCTCTCTCCCTTGCTGTCTCTCTTTGAATCCCTCATTAAAGGTCCTGTGCTGTGCCTTCACAAGATTGGAATAGACCACAATATATTGTATATGTGTGGACTTGAATGTACACTCCCCGGCCACTTCATTAGGTACAACTGCTCGTTAACGCAAATATCTAATCAGCCAATCACGTGGCAGCAACTCAATGCATTTAGGCATGTAGAAATGGTCAAGATGAAGTTCAAACCAAGCATCAGAATGGGGAAGAAAGGTGATTTAAGTGACTTTGAACGTGGCATGGTTGTTGGTGCCAGATGGGCTGGTTTGAGTATTTCAGAAACTGCTGGGATTTTCACACACAACCATCTCTAGGGTTTACAGAGAATGGTCCGAAAAAGAGAAAATATCCAGTGAGCGGCAGTTCTCTGGGTGAAAATGCCTTGTTGGTGGCAGAGGGTCAGAGGAGAATGGCCAGACTGGTTGGAGCTGATAGAAAGGCGACAGTAACTCAAATAACCACTTGTTACAACCGAGGTATGCAGAAGAGCATCTCTGAATGCACAACACGTCGAACCTTGAAGCAGATGACCACACCCGGTACTAGCAAGTACCTTATGAAGTGGCTGGTGAGTGTATAATCATACAAATTTCACAGCAGTGGAATATACAGTGTCATCCAAAAGTATTGGACCAGCGGAGTAGTTTGTTGTTTTTGCACTATAGTAAAGGGATTTGGATTTGCGATCAGAAGATGAATCGGAGACAAAAGTGCAATCAGTTTCTTTTTCACGGTATTTCCGTGTGTACATGTTTTACCATGTTGCAGAAGCAGCTCAGTTCAGTCCCCCCCTCCCCACATTCCTTTCAATGCCACAGCATGTCTAAGCATTGTTGCCGACCATGTGCATCTCTTTATTCCCACAGTCTATCCTCTTACCAAATGGATACTTCCAGCAGGATAACGCGCCATGTCGCAAAGCACACATCATCTCAGTCTGGTTCCACAAACATGACAGTGAATTCAGTTACCTCCCATGGTCTGCACAGTCCCAAACCCGTAATTCAGTTGTCTCTGGATCTCAACAGTCCCCAGATCTCAACCCAATTGAACACCTATGGGACAGTTTGGACCGACGTGTTTGACAGTGCTCTCCGCCACCATCGTCAAAAAAAGAACATCTTTTGGAAGAACCCAGATTCGTCCGTCAGACCGCCCGATTGTGAAGTGTGATTTATCACTCCAGAGAACGCATTTCAACTGCTCCAGAGTCCAAAGGCGGTGTGCTTTACACCACTCCAGCCAACGCTTGGCATTACACATGGTGATCTTAGGCTTTTGTACAGCTGCTCGGCCATGGAAACCCATTTCAAGCTCTTGACAGTCAGTTCTTGTGCGAACGTTGTTTCCAGAGCTAGTTTGGAACTCTGTATTGAATGTTGCAACCGAGGACAGATGATTTTTTACGTGCTACACGCTTCAGCACTCGGCAGTCCCGTTTTGTGAGCTTGTGTGGCCTACCATTATGCGACTGAGCTGTTGTTGCTCCAATATGTTTCCACTTCACAATAACAGCACTTACAATTGACTGGGGCAGCTTTGACAAATTTGATGAACTGAGTTGTTAGAAAGGGGGGGGCCACATACATTTGGAAATGTAGTGTGTGTGTGTATATATATACATATATATATATAGAGAGAGAGAGAGAGAGAGAGATATAGAGAGAGAGAACAGGATATACCAAAAATGTCAGGTCACCTGATGTTTTTGATAACCTTCTCGCCACAATATGTTTACTTGGCCCTACATATCTGAGCCTAACGCCTTCTTTGCTATATTTCTTCCCACTTTACTGGCTATTACAGGCTAAAGGTATTATGCCACCCGTGGTTTTTAACAAAACTTAAGGTAGATAAGATTTCAGTCAATTACCCCTCTACCTCCCACCTTCCAGAATAATTGGATAGACTTCCAATGATTAGTTTAATTGTAATTACAGCCAAATGAGGCTATTTTGAGGAAATTTCCCCGTGTAAGATTATTTTTGAAGTAAAACTCATCTTTGTGTGTTATTGTGGAAAGAAATTGAGTAAAAATGTTTGTACGTTGGTCTGCCATTTAATAAATACGCTAAAATTAACTGAATTATTTTCTGCCTAACCACAGGTGGCCCAACACTGTACTGCTGTACTGCATGTGCGTATATATATATATATATATATATATAGCTAATACAAGTGTTTGTTGTTATTAAACAGTTAATCATAACAATTGTTCGGTTCAATTTATGTTCATGCTCCAATGTCTTTCTGTATTTTTATATGTACACTTTGACAATATTTACTAATGTATTTCATGGCACTAAAGCATTTTGAATTTGAATTTGAGAGAGAGAAACAGAGATTGGGAGAGGGAAGACAGAGAGATAGAAAGAGAGATAGTGAAAGGGGAGAGAGAGAGAGAGAGAGAGAGTGAGAGAGAGATGGGGGGAGTGAGACTGGTACAGCTCGGCCGGCCGCTCATTTCCACTGCATTATGACAGCACTGTGTCCCCACAGTCATCATCCCATCCATTGGCTGACTACAGGCCTTCAGATCAGGTCACTGGGGCTTTGTGGTCCCCGTGTGAATTTGAACAGGGCTTGTCCCACAGTGATCCTTGGGGCCCCAGGTGGGTCAGTGGTCGTCTAAACCAGGCTGATGGTGCTCCTGACATTCACACGGGCGTCAGTGCCTGTGTCAGAGCAACTTTCCTTTTCTCTCGTTACACCCCCCCTTCCCCCAAATCTTTATTGATCTTTCATCAGTAGATTTTTAATGGGTTTGCAGATTTTTCTCCCCCTTAGATATGACGGAGAGCTCAGATCATCAAAACTAATTCTATTCTTAAGACATAAAACATTCCCTGTGAGCTGGGAATGAAGGTGGGAGGGGGGAGGTTGGGGGGTTGGAATGCTGAGCGATCTATTGTAGTGTTGTAAAAAAAAAAATATTTAAAAACCCTCTCTTCTCGCCGTTGGAGATTATGTTCTCAGTAGCGGAAACAAAAATAATCTTGCGGAAAGTGCGCATCCCTGCAATGGCACATGTTTTTGAGGAATTAAAGATGGCACTAGCCGTCGTCCTCTTGGCGCGGCCCGTCTTCGCAGCCACGGGGCGTCTCCGCTAGAGCGACTCGGCAGCCAATGGCGTGCCTGCGTTTCAGAGCGGCCCGAAAAGGCCTGTGGAGAGGCGTGTGGGAGGGGTGAGAGGGAGGGGGCCTGTCTAAAAGCGGGGTGCCATGTAGATAAAACAGGAGGGGCAGGGTGGTGGGGGGAGGGGGGGGGATTGGGGGGGGGGGCATAGGTGTGATGTTGCCAGGTTTTGTACAGAACGAGGCAGGAGAAAGAGCTGTACTGTGGGGGGACACAAAAGTAATTTTAAGCTTATGCCTTGGGGAAAGGGGGTATCAGAGGATGTAAATCAGTGGGATTAGAATGAGCAATGGCGTTGGAGGGATATTGAAGGGGTTGGAGGGAAGGGGAGGGGAATGGAGTGGGCCTCACCAATCACTGGTCTTCCACAGAACCAGGAACCTCGCACCCGATATAAACACAACTACTGTATCCATGACTGCCGAGACCAGCTTTCTCCTGAATTATTATTATTATTATTATTATTATTCTGGATCATCTCATTTCCTCATCTAGAGTGGCATATATAACCTCCTCTAGGTTGCAGTTCTTTCATCTTTATGCAACACAATTACTCCAGAATGCACACGCTCACACACATATGCACACACATGCATGCACACCCACATGCGCACATGCACACGCAAACAATGCAGTGGTTTAAGAAGCTGGAATTCCTATCTCTCTGTCCATTTTGTGGACTGAACTGAGGCCATCCCTTAGTCCTGCTTTTGCCCTCTCCTCTGCCCCCCCCCTCCCCCCGTGTGTTTACTGAAGAATATGAAAAATAAATGTCACTGCTCCCCTCCGCCTCTTCCCTCTCTTCTCTCTTTCTCTTGTTCTGACATTCTGTGGAATTCTCAATGAAGAGACCAATGAGGTCACCATGATGGCTTTATCCAAGCCACCCTCATGTCAAAGTAACTTTCTCTATCTCTCTCCTCTTTCCTTCTCTCTCTCCCTCCCTCCCTCCTTCTCTCCTTTATTTCTGTTCTGCCCAATTTTCACTTTTCTCCTTCTCTCTCTCTGCCCCTCCCTTTCTTCCCCTTTCCCCTCGGAGTTGTCCTCAATGTTAAGACAGGTGAGGCTGTTTATTCCAGTCCATCACATTGCGCTGCATTATTCATTAGCTTAGCCAACAATTTTTGCACTTTACATATATCATGTAATCTGTTCATTCAGCTATAGCTCAGCCCTCTCCACTGCAGTGTTCTGACAGTGTTAACCCTGAGTCCTTGGCTCCTCTGATCTCCAGAGCCAGGCTCAAGTCTCCACAGTACCAGCTCACACCCACAGATACTGCAGCATGCACTGCACATAAACCATATACCCTCATACCCACATACTGTACACTTATATAAACACACACTCTGACACACACATACTGTACACGTACATAAACACACACTCTCACACCCACATACTGTACACATACATAAACACACACCCTCACACCCACATACTGTACACGTACATAAACACACACCCTCACACCCACATACTGTACACAAACATAAACACACACTCTCACACCCACATACTGTACACTTACATAAATACACACCCTCACACCCACATACTGTACTCTTACATAAACACACACCCTCACACCCACATACTGTACACAAACATAAACACACACTCTCACACCCACATACTGTACACTTATATAAACACACACTCTGACACACACACACTCAAAATCGAGAATGATTGTTCTCCTGTTGGTTAGTCTGGTCACTTGTTGGTCCTGAGATGACTGTAGAGGCCGATCCATGAGCCACAGGTCCTATTGCAGTGTGGGCGGTAGTAAGTGGTTGTACTGGTAGTGGTAGTGGGTGGTAGAGCGTATTAGGGTTGGTTCTCTCCTTCCATTGTTGTCTCTTTTCCTCTGGGCATGGTGAAGCTCTTTTGATGAAGCAGTGATGCAGATGATGCAGGCTTCCTCCAAGACGCTGATGTTGGTGCTTCTGACTTCACAGCAGATCCTTGAGATCTTCCGGGGAGGGGGGGGGGACCCCTGGTGGTAGAGTTCTACAGCTTTAACATGTCTGCTATAGGTAGTCTGTGCTTCTGCTCCATACAACAGTGAGGGGAGAACTGCAGCTTTGTGGATCAGAAGTTTAGTTTCTGGTCTCTATGTCCTAGCCATCAAATACTCAACTGTTGTTTTACAGCTGAAGTTGTCATGGAAGTGTTCTCCCCATTGGGAGTAGATAGCCATGTCATCATTTAGTGATATAAGTCCATCTTTTGAATGGAGGGGAGTAAGGCCTCAGTAGCCGGGGCCGTAAACAGCCTCGGTAACGTTGAAGAAACATTTAGTGTCACCAGAGTCAGCGAGGTGCTGGGCTGACCTTCTCAGTCCACCACTTGTTTTTCAGTTCCCTCACCCGCGTTGGACATTTGCCTTAGCTTTGAAGTGAGCCGCGCGTTTTCTTTTGCAGCTCAAGTCACTCCGCCAAGCTCAAACGGCTTTCGTTTTTGTGTCGATCAAATCTTTTATTTCGCTGCCGTTTTCATCAGACCGGTCTTCTGTTTCTGGTGTTTTTTGCACGTGTTTACGGGTGTCAAGGATTTCTGCCTTATAAAGCATACATTCATATACGCTCACCCACGCATTCATACTATTTCTCTTACGCACAGAACACATACATAATGATCTCGAATATATGCAGATTCTCTCTCAAACAATACATGAATATTCACACACATGCACTCTTATTCACATACAAAACACATACATACTACACATACATACACAGTCCACCTCTCTGTCTTACACACATTGCACACTTACATACACCCACCCACACACACACGCACGCACACACACATACACGCGCATACGCTGACGCTCATATGCATATGCGCTGTCACACACACGTTCAAACGCACAGAGCCAGGATCACAGTCGATAGCCCCAGCAGCTGGGTTCAGGGGTGAGAACGCTGGCGTTCATCTCGCCCGCCGAACCTAGGACACTCCGCGGCAGCACTTATCGGAGCTGTCCAATTACCTGGCTAATGAAAAGCCCGGCTCTGAAAGGAGGGGAATTGCGTAATTATTTCTCCGCTTGTTTTGCGCGGAGCCGCCGCCAGACATTTCCCAGGAGACCTTGCTATTTCCGAGGACTGTGGGAGGAGCTTCAGCGGAAGGTGACACGGGCAGCGCTGTCCAGCTGAGATTGCGATGGAGGAATCTGGACTGAGAGGTGAGGCTTTCAATCTCCCAGCGGGGGTGGGGTCGGGGCTGTTCTTTAAGTGCTAAATTTTTCCGTGCAATAAAATACAAGCCAGCCAGCGACCATACAGGGCCTATTAGATGCCCAGTAGCGACAGTGCAGCCTCAAGTGCAACTCCATTTTGAAAATAGGTCCACTACCAGGCAGTTAGGGCAAGACATTTGAAATGAGGATTACCTGCTAAAATAATGCAAAATTGTAATTTTGTAGTCGTTTCATCATTTCTGACTTACTTCTCTGAATATGGAATGCAGAGGTATATTGTAAGTCTGTACAAAGCCCGTTTCCATAGTATCCTCTGTTGATTTAGCAGAGCGCAGGCTAGCACGAGCACCCTTAGAATGGCCTGCGACAGGCTGCCACTTCTTTTCACTCATCATTCCATCAGCTGAACTTCCTCTCTCATAAATGAGTCGTACAATGTATGGAATGGTGCCTGTCTTCAGTATACCCGGGGAGGGATACACGCTGACAAAAATGACCAGACTATAAATAATATCAGGAAAGTTACTAGTACTACTACGACAATTAATACCACTGATACAGCAACTGTTACTGCTATTAATGCCACCGCTACCGCTGCTGCTGGCTTATTAAACCTAAGGGGCTTACAGCCCTCCTTTTGAAGGGCAAATTCTATTTGCGGAATATGAATGAAACGTCCCTGTTATGAGTCAGTCCTGTGGTGTGGGGCTGTGCCGGTCACACTGTTCCAGTTTATCCACCCCCCCCCCCCCATTTCTCTCTGCTTTCTGCTGTAATGGTCATCAGTGTGTGAGTGGGGGTGCTGTCCTGTAATGGTCATCAGTGTGTGAGTGGGGGTGCTGTCCTGTAATGGTCATCAGTGTGTGAGTGGGGGTGCTGTCCTGTAATGGTCATCAGTGTGTGAGTGGGGGTGCTGTCCTGTAATGGTCATCAGTGTGTGAGTGGGGGTGCTGTCCTGTAATGGTCATCAGTGTGTGAGTGGGGGTGCTGTCCTGTAATGGTCATCAGTGTGTGAGTGGGGGTGCTGTCCTGTAATGGTCATCAGTGTGTGAGTGGGGGTGCTGTCCTGTAATGGTCATCAGCGTGTGTGTGGGGGTGCTGTCCTGTAATGGGGGTCCAGCGGCCATTACGCTTGTCCGGAGCCAACGGTAATTGCCCGTTGGCACTTAACGAGTCTGTGGTGATCAGAGCATGTCTCTCAATGCGCGGCGCCAGCAGGTGGTCCAGCAGGTCTAATGGGAGGGAACCGGGCCTCCAGCGCCCCGTGAAAGCCCCCGGAGGTGCATCTAGACAGGGGGGACAGACCTGAGACAGTCTCGGAGGGGTGGGGAGACTGAGGCGGGGGGTTATGAGGCGTTTCGCTTGTCCGGGTGTCCCTATCCATCTACCAGATCGCCCAGCCTCCGCAGAGCGAAAAGCATTGAGCAGCGAGTGTGTGCAAGTGTTTGTCTGATTGTGTGTGTGTGTGTGTGTGTGTGTGTGTGTGTGTCATATGTGAGTGTGTGTATGTGTGTGTGTGTGTGTGTGTCATACGAGAGTGTGTGTGAGTGTGCTTGTGTGTGTGTTATATGTGAGTGTGGTGTGTGTGTGTGTGTGTGTGAACTGTGTGAGTTTGCATTGTGTGTGTGTGTGTGTGTGTGTGTGTGTGTGTGTGTCATATGTGAGTGTGTGGTGTGTTTTAAGGGTAGAGGAAATGTTCTTGAGATGAGCTCTGAAACGAATTCAGTTAATTATTATAATTTTCCTTCATAGAAATGCCAGAGGTTCATCATCAGCAAATGTACACGTTAACTAACTGCTCCAAAGCCTAATTTATTCACTGTGAAAACATCTCAGAGAAAACAGAACAGAATATTTCACACAGACACAAAAACATCTTAAGTGCTATACTAACATAGAAGTGCAGCTGGCATTCATGTGGTTTTGAAGGCTAAAATATCACATAAATACAGAATGAATTTGATATACTGTAAAATAACGTAAGTTAAACTTGACAGTGCCACCTTTAACCACCTAAATATCAGCCAATTCGAATCCGTTTCACCCATCCAGACACCCGCCCCCAACATTTTAAGAGTTGATAGGTGACTGGAATGAGCCCCACGTTTTCCTGATTCCTCCATCCTTGTGTCCTTTCCTTGCTTCCTTTCCTTGCATCCTCTGATGGGTTTAGGTAACAGCAAGGGAAGGATTCAGGGAAAGGAAGCAAGGAGAAAGAAGGTAAATATACTGTGAGCAATTGGATTGAGCTCAAGTTGACAGATGTCAATTTCTTGTATTTTTTACCCGTTTGGTCTTCCATACCAGGAAAAGACACAAGGAAGGGAAGCAAGGAAGTAAAAAAAAAATAAACGATTGGAATGCACCCTGGATTCAGATTTAGCGCATGGTGTGCGAAACAAGCCAGGAATCATTCGTTATTGAGTTACAGATTTATTTAATTTCTTTATTTTTTGGGTGTTGGATCTATGGCTGAAAAATTCCATGGAGCCAGTAAAAATTAATTTTAAAAAGCAAAATGATCAAATGAAAATCTTTTTCAGTCGGGGTACAGAGGCAAGAGGTGCTCTTCCCTTCAGGTTGCCTGGCCCTGGAGCTTCATGACCTTCAGCAATGCAATCAGTGACCTCATCTTCATTTACCTTGATGGGAGGCACCCGGAGAAACTGAAACACAACCTTTCACATTAAAATCTAAAGCCTCCGGCTTAGAAGCTGCCATAAAAAAAAAGCATTCAAATCATTTAAAAATCAGGTACTGTTTCAAGACAGGATCATGTCTTATTCCTTTCTTACTTGTCTGAGTACTGAGTCTTAGCCTTATTCCTGCTCAGCGTAGACAGAAGAATGTCCCACTGATGGAACTCATCGTCATTGGCAACAAGGACTCCTCTTTCATATCCAGCGTTTTCACTCTCCAATCAAAATGTTGTAGTACCTTCATCATGTGACTCTGCAGCATCTCTGGTACAGTTCAAATTGTCCCAGGGGATACACTCTTTGAAATGAAGGTTAAGCGAAGGTACAGTTCTGTTCTATGTTCCCTGAAAGAACTATAATGTTCAATTTGAGTATTAATAAGAAGCCTTTACAAGCAAAAAAGCAACAAATGAATTATGTACTGGTTAGGGGGTGCAGTTTCATGTACCTGTAGGGTACCACCTCAAGCATTAGTAACTTTTAGGCACTTTTTCATATCTTTTTTTTCTGAGAGTGTGCAGTGGCTTTAAGTTGCATGGCCAAATTATCCAAAGCTACTCACCCTACAGGTTTAGGTTGTTCTCAGTGCGAGACACACCTGTGCTCTGGTCTATGCTACAGTAATAATCTGTAATAATCTGAGGCTTCCAGTGTGGAGAATGGGCAGTGGTACACGGAGAAGAGCATCGGAGGACTGTACGCACTTCAGCGGTTTAGCCTCTGTACTGGTGCGGGTGGAACGGCAGTCGAGAAAAATGGCTGATTCCAAAATGGAAGGGGAAGAGTGCGCAGGGACATGGGGTAAAGCCCCAGAAACAAACTATTCCAGTGAAAAGCCAGGGTTCAGAAACAGTGCTCCAATAAGAGGGCAGGAGCGGGAAACACAGCTCCAATCAAAACACTGCGGTCAGCTGTTCAAGGAACAGTCATCGTCTGCGAGCCAGATACAAGCATTAATCAGCAGACTGCACACACGATCGTCTCCCTCGCAGTAACACACACCAGACCCCTCTAATTAGGACAAGTCATTAATAAAGGACACTAATGCACCCTGACAGTCACCAGCATTGCTCAGAGTTTATCTTAATACCCGAAGGATATCGAGCACACACACAAACACACTATATACACTGCCAATTTCCTTCACTGATGTACACACACACATATGTCTGTGCCTGTGTGTGTGTATATTACAGTTCTGTATTGGAATGGGAAAGTTTACTTCCTGTTAAATTTGTATACATTTGAACTCCTATAGAAAATAATAAACAACATCATTTGACAGGTAGGACAGACAGGTAGACCTTTTGTCTATATGCAAACACTAAGACGCCATTTCTCTCCTAGCGGGAAGAGTGGTGATGGTGTTACGGGAGACGGTTTGAGTCAGCCTGGATCGGCCGTCTGACTGGTGCACACAGGGTTAACTCCTCCCACGCCCGGAACCTGGAGCTCACCCGGTTCCCTCGGAGACGCGCAAGCAACAGATGGCGCGGCGTGGCGGGAGAGGACTGGCACGGCGCGGCGCACCGCACGTCCCCTCCGCGCGACCGGCCGCGGTCTGGCAGCAGTCCTCGGTGGCGCCCCCCTCTGGTGCCTCGTAATTACTGCAGGACTCCCCCGGCTGTGCCTCCCAGTCCTGACTCACCGCACTGGAGAACCTTGAGGAAATCCTGTATGTGGCGGGTAACATCCTCGCGTAAATAAAAGCCAACACACAGTCTGAAACTCAAACGCATGAACCATTCGCTGTTCTTACTGTGTTAAATGTTCCGCTTTGCTGGGCTTTTAGTTATTGTGGCAGTTCATGATTTGGCTCCTGATTTCGCCGCAGCTTCTTATAAACTTGTCCTGTGTTATTTTTACATGCAATGATTCGGCTTGTTATTTTTAGTGACATTATTGCAAGTTCTTTTTGGCTGGTGTTTTCCTTGTGTGTTATTTTTAGTGAACAATGGCGTTGGTTATTTACGGCACGATCTTATTGAAGGCTCTTATTGACTGATCCTTAACAGAATGATGGTGTTTACAGGATCTGATGGGCTGATCGGTGTAAGAAAGGGAAAGTGGTGGGGGAAAGATAAGAAACTGTGAAATCTCTATTTTTCATGTCATAAGTAATTTATGTCTTACGCCTTTTTTCTTTTTCAGGTTTAATATTCCTGTGGAATCGTGTGTGTGTGTGTGTGTGTGCGTGCGTGTGCTTGTGCGTATGTGTGTGTGTGTGTGTGTGTGCTTCCTCTCTAACAGGAAGTGAGGTTGCTCTGAGACCTTCTTTGCTGGATAATTCATCTAAGAAATCCCCGCTGTGCTGGGAATATCAGATCTCAGCAAAACAACACACATTCCTTCAATTATTCAGACGGCAATTTACACAGCGGCGTCTCTCACTCCTCATAGCCTCGTAGCTCGACATGGTGGCTCGATGGAGAGATACTGTCTGTGCAAAACGGAATCAGTTCCACACATTACACTGCTCCCTGTGACCCTGTAGGATTGCTAGGGTGTTAGGGTGCTAATCTGTGTGTGTGTGCGTGTGTGTGTGTGTGTGTGTCTGTGTCTGTATGCGCATTTATGAGTGCACGGGTATTGAATATTTGATTGTGCATGTGTACATGTTTTTGTTTGCATGTGTTTTTGTGTGCGGTGTGTGTTTATGTGTCTGTGTGTGTGTGCGCGCATGCCTGTATGTGAAAGTGAATGTGTGTGTGCGCATGTGCATTTGTTAGAGTGTGTGTGCATGTGTGTACGTGAGAGTGAAGGTCTGTGTGTGTGCATGTGCGTGTGTACATGTGTGCATGCGCTTGTGTGAGTATATTTATTTAGTGTGTGCAGGGGAACAGATGGAGGTAGGGAGTTCGTTGGATGACAGGTTCTCTCAGGGGTGCGACGAGCAGGAAGACCTGAGTTCTGGCCAACAGGAGGGTAAGAGGGGTGAGGGGGACTGGGACGCCCCTCTCTGCCCCCACGTCCACCCCACCTGCTGCCTCAGCGTTCCTCATTTCCGATCCTCAGTGAGTCAGTGGGGGGTGCAGTAATGACCGTCTGGACCACTGCGGCCTGAGGTCCTGCCAAAGATCCTCTGTGTGTGTGTGTGTGTGTGTGTGCATGTGTGTGTGTGTGTGTGTGCGTGCGTGTGTGTGTGTGTGTGTGTGTACGTGTGTGTGTGTGTGTGTGTGTGCGTGTACATGTTTGCGTGTGTGTGTGTGTGTTTGTGTGTGTGTGTGTGTATGAGTGTGTGCTTGTGTGTGTGCATGTGTGTGTGTTTGCGTGTGTGTGCATGTGTATGTGTGTGTGTGTATGCACATGTACGTGTGTGCGTGTTTATGTGTGTGTGTGTGTGTCAGACAGAGAGAGCGAGTAGAATGTGTGTTTTGTGAATTCATGTGGTTAGGGGCTGAGCTTGTGAGATTACAGAGATGTAATCATTATGAGTTTGAGAGGAAATGACAGAGGCACAGTGGTGTATTCTGAGAAGGCGGTGGGTGGGGGAGTGGGGGGCTTGGAAAGGCGGGAAGCTTTGAGGCAATGTTCCATAAAAGGCTGGATCCTAAAACAGGCCATGATGAGGAAAGAACATTGAGGCAAACATATGCTGTCTTTCCTTCTCATTGTAGTACGAATGCAATGGTATTTTGCATTTTGCGAATACAACAATAATTCGAGCCAATGCAACTGAACATACATTTTGATGCAGTTTCTTGTTCACCTTACAGAAACTATAATCCCTCATACAGTATTTCTTTTTCTCAGTCCTGGAACCACAGAAGAACATGCATTTCAGTCGTGGAAACTGAGACAGGGGGTAAAATAATGTATATAAAATTAAACTGTATTCTGACGTCATCCTTCAAGTGTGAAGAATCCACCCAGGACAACAACATGCAAACCCCACATTGTACTCAGGTTTTCCAAATTTGCTGTTAAAACTCATTCAAATTCCTATGTATTTGCTATTAGCATGAAGGGTAGAGATGATGTGTTTCCTCTTTAAACCAGGAACTTGCAGAGATAAGATATCATCAATATTATCTTATGATGTTTCCAGACATGTATTTTATGGGTTAATTAAAATTTTTTGGCTATGTTACTCTTTTAAAGCTGATCATTTATCAGCAGTCAGTAAAGAGAACAAATAAGTGGCCAAAAAAGAAAGAAATTGAGAATTTAAATTTAAATAAAGTGGAGAAAGAAAAGTATGGAGACAGGAAAGAGAGTAAGAGAGAAAGAAAGAGAGAGCCAGTGACATTTAAAAGCTCTTTATTTAATCATTGTTTATCATTTAAAAAGAGCCCCCTTTTGAAAAGAACGGTTTTATTTCCACAGGAGAAACAGAAAAGAGCCAGAAACCACTAAAATAAAATAAAAATAAATAGCAACATATAAAAACATGCAAAAGAAATCCAAAAGAATGCCAAAACCCATTTGCAGTGCCCGTGTCAGTCTACCTTCGTCATCTTCACCACAAATAGCCTTGCCTATTCGGTTTCAAAACTGCCAGGTTACAGTTGAAGTCGTGCTGAAACCTCAAGCAACATTACCATGCAAAAATATAACAACAGTTCAATCGAGATTCCAAGTGAAATTCTGCACAGCCGGTCCTGCCTAAATTTTTGTTTCTGAAAAATAACATTTGTTTCGGTCTGCCCCTCAGACCTTTCTACTGCAATAATGACACTGGAATGCTGCCCTCCATAGACCACCATGTAGACCACTAAACGAGTCGAAAAAGAAACAGCTGACCCATCCTCTGCCCTACCTCGAAAACCCGAGAGAGAGAGAGAGAGAGAGAGAGAAAGAGTGTGTGTGTATGTGTGTGTGTGTGGCATTGTGACAATGCTCCTGTTGCTGCTGAAAGTAGTAAAATTGATCTGTACATTTATTATTATTATTATTATTTATTTTTTGTATGCTTGTGTTTCACAGTTTGGTCTTAATTTAGGTGGTGTGATTAATTTACGTGTTCCATATATGCTTTGGCAATACCGCCTTAGTAAAGCACTACTGAATTGAATTGCATAGAATTGGATTGGATTGGATTGAACTGAGCAAGCACACAGCCAGACAATGGGTCAGTGAGGGGTACTGTGGCTGTCCAACAGGGAGCTGGCAGATTGTGTTTTCCCAGCCCAGGCCCTGGGAATACCAGTGTTTGTTCATTTCCCTTCCAGCTGAGCTCCGAGTCTCTCAGTATATTAGATTCGATTTGGCTGTTAATTACTGATCTGAATTTAACATCACTTAACAATTATCTGTTGATGGGCTCCCTCACTGTCTTATAAAACCTGACTCCAGACTCCTTTTCCATCAGGTGATTGGAGAGAGGAGTATATACTTTTTTAATAACACCCCCCCCCCAACCACCACCCCCAACCCACCACTCTCCCTCTCTTCCCCCCTCTACGCCACAGTTCTGTGATGATTGAGGACCAAAAAGATCATCTCACCAAGGACTTTTAGTACTTACTTATGCTTATGCTTAAGTATGCTACCGTGATATCTGCAAAAACATCCCTTCTTCTATTGGTCCTATGCCTCCCTCTGTCTCTCTCTGTCTGTCTGTCTGTCTCTTTGCATCCTGTGTCTGCTCAGCCCTTTGTTTGTCAACTAGTCAGTCTCTTCTTTCCACTGCCTTTCTATCTTTTCTCTGTCTGTCTTAATGCTTATTTTTTGCCTGTCTTTCTGTCTGTGAGCGTGCTCTCTCTGGGTCTGAGCGTGCTCTCTCTGAGTCTGAGTCTGAGCGTGCTCTCTCTGAGTCTGAGCGTGCTCTCTGGGTCTGAGTGTGCTCTCTCTGAGTCTGAGCGTGCTCTCTCTGAGTCAGTCTGAGCGTGCTCTCTCTGAGTCAGTCTGAGCGTGCTCTCTGGGTCTGAGCGTGCTCTCTCTGGGTCTGAGTGTGCTCTCTCTGAGTCTGAGTCTGAGTGTGCTCTCTCTGAGTCTGAGCGTGCTCTCTCTGAGTCAGTCTGAGCGTGCTCTCTCTGAGTCTGAGCGTGCTCTCTGGGTCTGAGCGTGCTCTCTCTGAGTCTGAGCGTGCTCTCTCTGAGTCAGTCTGAGCGTGCTCTCTCTGAGTCTGAGCGTGCTCTCTGGGTCTGAGCGTGCTCTCTCTGAGTCTGAGCGTGCTCTCTCTGAGTCTGAGTCTGAGTGTGCTCTCTCTGAGTCTGAGCGTGCTCTCTCTGAGTCAGTCTGAGCGTGCTCTCTCTGAGTCTGAGCGTGCTCTCTCTGAGTCTGAGCGTGCTCTCTCTGAGTCAGAGTCTGAGCGTGCTCTCTCTGGGTCTGAGTGTGCTCTCTCTGAGTCTGAGCGTGCTCTCTCTGAGTCAGAGTCTGAGCGTGCTCTCTCTGAGTCAGTCTGAGCGTGCTCTCTCTGAGTCAGTCTGAGCGTGCTCTCTCTGAGTCTGAGTGTGCTCTCTCTGAGTCTGAGCGTGCTCTCTCTGGGTCTGAGCGTGCTCTCTCTGAGTCTGAGCGTGCTCTCTCTGAGTCTGAGCGTGCTCTCTCTGAGTCAGAGTCTGAGCGTGCTCTCTCTGAGTCAGAGTCTGAGCGTGCTCTCTGAGTCTGAGCGTGCTCTCTCTGAGTCAGTCTGAGCGTGCTCTCTCTGAGTCTGAGCGTGCTCTCTCTGAGTCAGAGTCTGAGCGTGCTCTCTCTGAGTCTGAGCGTGCTCTCTCTGAGTCTGAGCGTGCTCTCTCTGAGTCTGAGCGTGCTCTCTCTGAGTCAGAGTCTGAGCGTGCTCTCTGAGTCTGAGCGTGCTCTCTCTGAGTCTGAGAGTGCTCTCTCTGAGTCAGAGTCTGAGTGTGCTCTCTCTGAGTCTGAGCGTGCTCTCTCTGAGTCTGAGCGTGCTCTCTCTGAGTCTGAGTCTGAGCGTGCTCTCTGAGTCAGTCTGAGCGTGCTCTCTCTGAGTCTGAGTGTGCTCTCTCTGGGTCTGAGCGTGCTCTCTCTGAGTCTGAGCGTGCTCTCTCTGAGTCTGAGCGTGCTCTCTCTGTGTCAGAGTCTGAGCGTGCTCTCTCTGAGTCAGAGTCTGAGCGTGCTCTCTGAGTCTGAGAGAGCTCTCTCTGAGTGAGTCTGAGCGTGCTCTCTCTGAGTCTGAGCGTGCTCTCTCTGAGTCAGAGTCTGAGCGTGCTCTCTCTGAGTCTGAGCGTGCTCTCTCTGAGTCTGAGCGTGCTCTCTCTGAGTCTGAGCGTGCTCTCTCTGAGTCAGAGTCTGAGCGTGCTCTCTGAGTCTGAGCGTGCTCTCTCTGAGTCTGAGCGTGCTCTCTCTGAGTCAGAGTCTGAGTGTGCTCTCTCTGAGTCTGAGCGTGCTCTCTCTGAGTCTGAGCGTGCTCTCTCTGAGTCAGAGTCTGAGCGTGCTCTCTGAGTCAGTCTGAGCGTGCTCTCTCTGAGTCTGAGTGTGCTCTCTCTGAGTCTGAGCGTGCTCTCTCTGAGTCTGAGCGTGCTCTCTCTGAGTCTGAGCGTGCTCTCTCTGAGTCTGAGCGTGCTCTCTCTGGGTCTGAGTCTGAGCGTGCTCTCTCTGAGTCTGAGCGTGCTCTCTGAGTCAGTCTGAGCGTGCTCTCTCTGGGTCTGAGCGTGCTCTCTCTGAGTCAGTCTGAGCGTGCTCTCTCTGAGTCAGAGTGCGGAGTCTCTGGGGAGTGATTTGATTTCAGCGGCACTGTGGTGCTGCTCTTGCCCAAGCTGTTTATTCCTCTTTGATGGTGCATTATTTACAGGGGAGCCCGCTGAGACGGCGACTCTGGCCCTCCTGCCGCATTTTGCATCAGATTAAACTGTATTTCAGCGATCAGCAACGCGCTCGCATCGTAAAGCGCACTGTGCTAACACAGCTAAGCTCATGGTACTGAGATCACAGCGGTCTGTTCACGGTGATATGCTCACAGATGAGCGCTCACAGCATGTACTGTGGGCAGTGTTCAGTGAAAATACGCCCAGTTGTGTGCTTACAGCATTTAGTGCTCAGTTACACACAGACGGTAACATATGTACGGGGTACAGTGTGCGGAGACATGTCAGCCTAAATCAATGTGTTGCACTGTGTGTACAGATATTATATTGATATATGTATGAGATACATAAAAACAGCACAATTGTGCATCAATACAAAAGACCTAAGGGACATGTTAAGCGTTGTTACATGGCAACAACACTTGGATGTCACTTGAGTTTTTTGTATTTGCATATGATTGCGTTGTATGAACATATTTTACGTATCTCATAGTATTTTATGTCCGAACAACCAATGTTGTTTCACGTAACTTAATTGTGGAATGTGGAATACATTAAAAAATGTGGAAATGAATGGGACTGGATGCGTGGCGACACACTCAGTGAGTTTCTCAGGTTCACACGGTGTCACGAGACGTCATCTGGAGTCGGCCACCACCTCCCGTGATCACCCACCCTCGCCCCCACACCCACCCTCGCCCCCTCTTCCCAGTCTGTGATCGGTTTTGACAACATTCCTGTTAAGGGCCATCAAAATCCTACAGCTGGCTCTGATGTCATCAGGACTGAGGGCAGGAGTTTATTATTATTCATTACTTTTTCACGTGGGTGATACGGAGGTTTGATAACTTCTTCGTTAAATAATGAAATAATCATTTAAAAACGTGTTTCGTGCTTACTCCATTTCCCTTTGTATCACGTTATAAGTCCTTCTAAAGATTAGAAACCATTCAGTGTGACAAATATGCTATAATGGTGGAAATCAGGAAGGGGGCGACTGCTTTTTCACGGCACTGTGGCCTGTGATGAATATGAGCACGCCGTTTCCTGGTAATGGGGGTGAATTGTTCAGCTCCCTGAAAGAGAATTTCAAGAGGTCAAGATCATATGATGTGCACTGACGGATGTGGGTGGCAGTGAACTGGCAATAAACAACCTTCATCCTTTGTATGGATAAAACTGAAGAAAAGAATGATTTCTGATACTGAAAAGGCCCTTTAGTTCTTCTGAATGTGTGAAAATCATCCATCCATTTTATGTAAGACGTAGTTCATCTTTCAAAGGTTTGGTCTGGCTAAGCTCATATTGAATTGAATGAAATCTTCCCTGACTGTCAATATTTAACCAACTGTCCACCTTTCTGTTATTGGAATTACAGCAGGAGCTATAGCCCCATATATCTCTGTTGTTGTAATATCGACCTGAGGAATAAAAATACACTTGCATCAGTTCACCAGAACACTGATTAAAGGCAAAATAAGAGCCAAAATGGCTGCCATTCCCCTGACTGAGTTTGAGTGTCCTTCAGAGTGACCTTGGGGTAAGGTGTGGATGCAGTGGGGGCGTGTCCTTCAGCCGATTAAATCTCTCATTTGCACTCCATCCCTTGTCCCCTACCTGCATGCCCCCCCCCCTCCCCCCTTGTTATAATGATGCATTGTGGTATACGGTCTTTCAGTGAGCGAAGAGGAGACGACATGCTGGAGCGAGAGAGAAAGAAAGACAGTGAAAGAGAGAGAGGGAGAGATGATTAATGATCACTCCGGAGCCACCCAGCAGACTCTCCACCTGTGTTGTGCTTCCTGGGTGAGGGCGTGCGTGCGTGTTTCATTTTTCTCAGAATTTCTGAGTCTCTACGAGTTTGCTTGTCTTTGTTCACCGTTTTTTCTCCCTGCTGTAAAAGCTGCTTTTCAACGTTCCCATAGCCACACTCAAGGTCATCCAAAGTCGGAGTGCTGAGGTAAATTGAAATGTGTTAAACATGCAGGAGGCAAATTAGCAATGAACCAAATGCAGGTCCTCAGTACATTATCCTAATTGAGGACCCGAAGTTGCAGTCACGGCGTGGCTGTGCAACAAAAAGATTCTTATTTCTACTTTAAGTAGTTCCTGTACATTTGTCCTGGTGTTACAGTTTGTCAGTGTCCCACTGTTTTCTCTGCCTGTCTACTAATCTAATCTTCCTCTCCATCAGGTCTCTGCATTGCTAGGCCGCTTTGTGTGTGTGTGTGTGTGCGTATGTGTGTGTGTGTGTGAGGAGGCTATTGAACTGACCCTCCATCATCCAACTGTATCAGGCTTTTTAAAATCTCCCTCAGGAAAAGGTAAGTAAAAAAAAACAGTACAGTCTTTTCATTGAAAAGCAATTCATAATATAAGAACAAACAGGCAAGTAAGCACTTACCCCCAGTGCTATCTGCTTCCTACCCTACTACAGATACTGCCAACCCTTCTACTACAGGTAAGGAACCCACACACCCCCAGTGCTATCTGCTTCCTACCCCACTACAGATACTGCCAACCCTTCTATGCCCCCACTACAGGTAAGGAACCCACACACCCCCAGTGCTATCTGCTTCCTACCCCACTACAGATACTGCCAACCCTTCTATGCCCCCACTACAGGTAAGGAACCCACACACTATACTCTGCACCACGGCAGATAACTTTCCCCATGTGTGAATCACTCACTCCCCACACAGTGGTCCTCACACTGGACCCATGCATGAATCACTCACTCCCCACACGGTGGTCCTCACACTGGATTCCCTGCCCTATATACCCTGACGTATAGCACAGGAGATCCCTCTAGGAGGCTTCCACACACACTTAAACACAAATGCACACATATACACTCACACACACGCAAGCACACACATACACACACACGCACACGCACCCACACACACAAGCACACACATACACACTCACACACAGATGCACACACACAAACATAAACACACACACACACACACGCACAGACACCAACACAAACAAAAACACAAAAATAAAAATATCAGTGGGATGTAATTTGGCCCGCACCGCTCCTCCGAGCCTCCCTACATCCCAAAATAAAAACCAAAACAGAAAAAGAAACCCAGACCGCTTTGAACATTCAAACGTTCCATGTCGTCCCCATGGACAGGCAGCCTTGGCAGTTCCCACTCCGGTCCAGGATTTTGCAGTAGCCGCACAAGCAGTGAAGTGTCAAACAGAACAGCGGGGTCTGCCCTCAAACCTGGTCCCAGACTGGGCTCACATGCCCCACATTTTACTCAGTAAGCACGTTCCTTACATCATCGGGAACCAAGTTCCCACAGCATTAATCTAATCTAATCCAGTTCGGGTTTTGGCCATAGCTGATCGTCACTGAAATTCAGTTTATGAGTTTAAAGATCCACCATTATGTTCCACTCTGATTTTGCTGTTAATGCATTGTATTTGTATGGTTTGTTGAATTTACTGACGAACTGAAATTGGTCCGAACCCTGTTTTCCATAGTGTCATATCATGTCTGCCTGTTTGACTGCCTGTGGTGCCACCTTGTTTTACACTTCAGAGGAAGGGTCCCTGTCACTCTCCCTGCCCTACTTACTGTTCTGCTTCCTGTGTTACGCGATTAATCAACCAGCAGTAACCGTCTTGTCGTTTCGTTTTTTAAAGAGCGGGGACTCATGTCATCCGGTAATTTGCAAACATCATGGCTACATTCAGGAATTTCCATTTGAAGCAAACAAAATGCCATCACTGTCACATATCGTTTCTCTGTGGGTTTTGGCCTGTGCGACGGTCCATGAGATGACATGACATATCGCGCGACAGTCCTGCGTGTAACCTTTAAAGCCCACCTCGTACGCTAATGACCGCTAAAGCATGACATTCGGGGATCAGCGAACCCATTGCGACGCGCCGGTGCTCCATTAAGGCTGAGGAGGACGGGGAAGCAGCAGACTGCGTCAGTCAGCCAGGCTGAGGGCGGCCTCGCCATCGCCGAGCCCGTGTAGCGAAATATAAACCGATCACAGAGACTCCTGCCTTTGTTTGTGTGAGAACGATACGCCACCTTTGTTTGGATGGGTGTGTGTGCGTATGTGTGAGAGAGAGAGAAAGAGGGAGGGAGGGAGGGAGGGAGAGGGAGGGAGAGACAGAGAAGGAAAGGGAGAGAGAGAGAGCGAGAGAGAGAGAGTCTCCGTGTGTGTATGTGTGTGTGTGTGTGTGTGTGTGTGTGTGGCTGGATGGCATTGTGACAGTGCTCCTGTAGCGTAGAGGAAGGTGTGTCCCGTGGTGTCGATTCTGTCAGACGTTTTTTGCGGGAAAACAAGATGACTAAGTGTGTTCAACGCCCACCACCCTTCTGTGGCGCTACCCTGTCTCCCTCCCCCCTCTCTCTTTCTCTATCTCTTTTTTCCTCTCTCTGTCTCTCTCACACACACCTTCCCTATTTCCTAGGTTGAAGTTCAAGTTTAAATGAGCCTTTATTGGCATGACAAGTATATACTTGCCAAAGCATATGCTAACATGAAAAACAGAAGGAAAAATAAATGAAAAGAAATATTACATACATTCAATATTACAGTTATTTTAAGTAATGTTTTCATCGCTTACTGTATCTCAGAATGTTCTTTGTCTCAGTTCACGTACAGTATGATATAAATATGCTTATTTTAGCAAAACAAAAAAAGAACACAAATTTACATCACAATAAGAGTGGAACGGTGGAGACTTCTGCAATTAATTCTTTTTTTTCCTCTCCCTCCCACTCTCTCATTCTGCCTCTCTCAAAATCAAATTCCTATTGAAGTTGCTTTATTGTCAAGAAATACATGTGTACATATTGCCAAAACCTACAGAAATCAATTTATATCAATTAATTCAGATTAATCTCTCTCCCCGTCTCTCTCTCTCTCTCTCGCTCTCTCTCTCTCGCTCTCACACACACACACACACACACACACCATTGCACAGTTTTCCCCCCTCAACCCGCCAGGAACTCAAACTCCACTGAACCCCGGACTAATATAGGGCAGCTCCCATGATCTTGGTCTGTCATAACAAAGTAATGCCAGGCTCAGGATAGGTGGTGACCTGTTATGAATATTCATGCCTGGGGGCGTGGTCAAAGACAATATTGTAGCATGGTATGTTCTGTTCTTGGACATGCCTCTTCAGGAATGCTCGTGAAAACCGCAACATAGCCTCAGGGACTCCGGTTGCCTGTCACAACTTCCTCTAGTCATGAAGCAGTGAGGTCAGAAAGAATCAGGGAAAGGACCACCTGGTGTTAGGGGGCTTAATTGTTTGGTTTAATCTGCTATAACACTGGTTTACAATACACTTTCTGACCTCTGACCTGTGACCTTAGCGTCAGGTCTAGAGTGTGTGAGGCAGGGAATGAGGTGACCTAGTCTGGATTCTGTGAAAAGTATGAAAACAATGCAATCAGATGCTTTTGTAATGTCATTGTACTGTATAGTTAAAGTACCTCATGCAGCAATAATTCACAAGGACTCCACCAGAAGTGCAACCTCACCTGTCACTCAGGTGTGTTGGACTCTCCCGTGTGGCAGGTATGAGTGCCCATTGGGTCTCCCCACGCCCTGCCCAACCTCCAGCTCCTGCCTTAATCCCCGTCTTCGGAGGCACCACATCATCACAGCGGTGAATAACGGCTGGGCCCATGGCAGCAAGTTTCTGACTGACAGAGCTGAGGTGTGTAAGAGTGAAGCAGAGCAGGCGCGCGCACACACACACACACACACTCACACATATACACACGCACACACACACACCCGTGCACACACACTCACACATATACACGCGCACACACACATACGCACATTCATACAGGCACCATCAAAACCACAGAAACACGATCTGACGCACACGCAGTCGCAACCGCAGATGCATTAAATGACATTGCGATGTTTTTATCCAGAGCGATGGACACAAATACACACCCACACACACACATACACACACACACACACAATCATGCACACACACACACACGCCAAACTCCACTAAACTAACTAAATAGCTAAATTGAGGAGCCCCCCAATAATCACGACATATATTCTAAAATATTTGCTTATTTATGTGAATGGAAAGTTAATTTGCGATAGATAATTTCAAAGTGACAGTAATGCAGACGGTTTACACTCTTTCTTCCTCTGAACACACACACCCAAACACACAAGAATAAAACTTAAGTGCATTTTAGAAAGCGCCCAGTCATTGGTACCTGCATCTGTCAAGACAGCTTGTGCAATTTTGTATAGATAGACAAATTTATGAGCTGCTAGCCTAACAGCAAAAATTGCTTTCAATGGCTGGTCAGTGCAAAGCAATTTAAAGCTTGTTTTCATGTTTTGCTTTACTGACTGTTTTCAAAACTGCATATATTAGCTGCAAACTGTATTTACCATACAGCTGACTAAGACGAACATCAGAGTAACTCGGACAAGGGTCTGGTCGTATGTTAAATATTTTTGTGTTGTGTTATGGAATTGATATCGTGATGGCATTCTGGGATGGGTGCCTCGTATTTGCCTTATAAATTCATGCCATGTTTGGCAGGAGTTAGCAAAGATGCTTCGCTAATTTTTTGTTTGTTTGCCAGATAGTTTGTTGGCCAGCTAGCTGGCTAGCTGGTTGTATAAGCAGCAGAATACTGGTTGTTTACGGTGCCTCCCTTGTTAGTTGTAACTCACTCAGTGAGCCTGCTGTCAGTAGCAGAAGCAGTTCTCTCACATCACTGTCCTTTGAGCTGTCAAGAGAGCTCATAAAATAATGTTGCTTGTGACAGTGGCCTTATAGAGAAGCATGTAACGGCAAAAAGTTATTTGTTTTTCATTTTCAACAACAGGTTTTATTTTTGCCTCCAGCAAGGTTGATGCCAAGTATGCGCCTATGGACATACACATGCACACACACACACTCCCACACACAAAGCAACGCTCTCATACACGCACGCACACATACACTTACACACAGAAGAACGTGGTGACTTTGACCTCTCCTTGTCATTGCTGGTGATCAACAGGAAGCCGGGGTCCTAATTGGCTTCTGAATCTGTCAGACTCCACCCCACTTTTGGTGCCCTCTGCACCTTCACTCCGGTAATGAGCTTTCCCCATGCCTTTGAAACGTATGACCACCTTTGGCAATTACCCACTGCTCTGATTGGGTTGGGGGAGGATGGCTCCTCCCACTGCTCTGGGTGATCAGTTTTGGTATGGACAATTTCTGTGTTTGTAATATCAATGGGAATTACCTGTGTGTGTGTATGTGTGTGTGTGTGTGCACATGTCTGAGTGTGTGTGGGTGTGTGTGTGTATGTGAGTGTATGTATGTGCTTGCACATTTGTGTGTGTACATGCTCCCTCACGTGTGTGTGTGTGTGTGTGTGTGTGTGTTTGTCTGTGGGATACATGGGATTTTATTGTACAGTGCTGTCACTGTTGAAGTACTGTACATTTACTACCATTATTCTCCCACTCTCACATTTCTGTTCCTCACCATCATTTAAATTTTTGGTCCCTGTTTCTAAATTTCTATTTACAACAAACATACACTCACCTTGTCAAAGGGTACTGTATACATCACAGGTAAGCTCAATGCAACATCACAAAATAAGGATGAGACAGAGAAAAGTTAAAATAACACTTAATAAGCATCAAAGTAAGAAGAGAACTAATTGACTGCTTCAGTATGTTCTGTGTTCCTGTGAGTTCTGTATTTATGAGATATGAGACATTTTTGTTTTGTTTTCATCTATTCGTTTATTTTTTGTGGAGGCATAACACTGTCATTTGGTCAAGTGCTGGCGAATAAAATCTCTCTCCCATTAGCGCATTTAAAAGACGGCGTTTCTTAATGAAATGTTTGCCTTCGACCGGGCCCTCCCACGCAGCGTGAGACGGAGAGCTTTGTGTGAAAATTCTACGGTCGGGTCGAGCCAGAGTGGACGCATTCTAACTGGCGTGGGAGTGACAGACATCGGACCCACAAATCGCACCGCACCGACAGTTGATTTTTCCACAGTAAGCTGAGCGAAACCAAACTGATATCCCCTCTCGCTTAATTATTTTATTATTTTTCTCTTGCCATCGGAGCTTCTCCGCTGCACCCAGCTGCTGCTTTTCGGTAAAGATGTCTTGCTCTGGTTCTTCCTTCTCCGCCTCTGCACCTCCGGTTCCCTGGCTGTCTAGGTGGCACCGGCTGTTGGACCCTTTTAAGAGCTGTTTCTTCATCCATTACTGTCGTGTGCAGGTCACGGGGTCTGCGTAAGAACGCAAAAGTTCTCTCACATAACTCTGTATAAGAGGAAGAGTTCTCTTGTATTACTCAGTATAAGAGGAAGAGTTCTCTCACATTACTCCGTATAAGAGGAAGAGTTCCCTCCCATCACATTTCAACATTGAGCAGACACTCCCATCCGGAGCCATTTACAAAGCTAGCATTCTACATGCACAATCCATTCATGCAGCTGGATATGTTGCTTTACTGAAGCAATAAGTAACTTGATCAGCGTTACCACAGTAGTGCTCCACATGGGATTGGAATCTACACCCTTGGAGTTGCAAGGTCAGTTCCCCATCCATTTTACTACACATCTTTTTTCTCTCATTAGCTCTTTCAATATCCAATTATCAATGTTCAGCTTGAAGCTAGTTTATTGGCAAGGCTTTAGACAGTGTTGGCAGAACAAATATCTCTCTTTCAATTAAATAAAATTAATTGGTATGCTATTGGCAGGACAACCATATTAGTATTTCCAAACATAGAGTTTTATGACGGGGCTATGGTTTATTTAAGGTTTCATGTTTTCCAAGCACTTGTTAGGAATATAACAAGTCTACGCATAAAGCATGTCTATGCATCCACTTTTTCTGTTTTGGTTCTGGGTTGGTTTCATTTATTAGCATTAGTGCTTTATGTTGATGAAGCTCCCGTTGGTCTGGGAATGCTGTTTGCCGTGTCAGGTTGTTCATACACTGGTTTTCACCTGTGCACTATGTACCTGTTTCTTCTACACGGTTGTGTCTGCTAAAGGAATGGTCATGTCATTTCAGTAACAAAGCATGAGGAAAGTAATAATAATGAGTTCAAAATAAATTAATAAAAAGCTGTCTCTGTATCCCCCTCTGCGTCCCTCCCAGGCAGGTGTGCAGGTGTAGAGTTCAGAGGGATCCTGCTGCAGACACCTGTGAAGGTGAGAGTACTCCG
>NC_049205.1:18236411-18243911 GCF_013347855.1 Anguilla anguilla | reverse complement strand
ATTAGTGAGGTCGGGGACTGATTGGGCGATTAGGCCTGGCTCGCAGTTGGCTTTCCAATTGATCCCTAAAGTGTCAGGGCTCTGTGCAGGCCAGTCAAGTTCTTCCATTCTGTTCTCAACAAAACCATTTCTATATGGACCTCACTGTGTGCCCGGAGGCGTTGTCATGCTGAAACAGGAAAGGGCCTTCCCCAAACTGGGGAAGAACAGAATCGTCTAGAATGTGATTGCTTGCAGTAGCATGAAGATCTGCCTTCACTGCAACTATGGGGCCTAGGCCAAACCATGAAAAACAGCCCCAGTCCAGATAATATTGGTCATATAGTGTGTGTGTGTGTACATATAGTAGAACAACTTTCATCTCTCTTCCTTTTTTGCTGCATACCTCTCACTCACATCATCTCTCTTCCAGCCACCCCCATCCTGATGTCAGTAGTGTGGGCAGTGGCTCTGCTTTCTGTCCTGTCATTCATGTGATAACTGCACATGTTTGCTTGTGCGTGTTTGGTTACAGCATGTTTTTTTTACACACACACACACACACACACACACTTATACACATACACACTCTAAGACGCATACATGCACATACACACACACTCACATTCTCATAGTCTCACACACATACACATTCATAACAACAACCAACAAGTTCTCTCCTCTTTTTTTCTCTCATTTTTGTCCGGATGTTACAGAGCACAGCACGGTGGGACTTGGCTGACACATTGTAACATTGTCACGCTGTCTCCTACTGACACACAAAAACGCGCGCACGCAGACACACACACACACACACACACACACACACTTATGTAAACATGTCCGTCCCTAATTAATTTATTGCTCATTCAGGTAAAATGAGAACACCTGCCACAAACTATTCACTGACTCATTCTGACTCAGTCTTCACCATCTTGCACAATATTTCTCCCTTTTTTCTGCCGTGCCATTCTTCAACCCATTTCTGTCCCGGGCCCGGTGTGTGTCTCCCCCCGCCCCCCCCGGTCCCGGTGGGCAGAATCTCTGGCTCAGCAGTCTGCCTGCCGCACCCTCAGCAGCGCGGGGCGGGGAGGTAATTGAATCAGCGTGTGTGCGGGTTCAGGAGACGTGTGCTGCGTGCCAGGTGAGGTGAGTGAACTGTCAGCGAGACCGCAGTCCCCTGACGTCGGTCCGGTCCGGTGCCCCACGAGCGCTGGCAACTCTCAGCGGCTAGCGGCTCATTGGTCGGACACCTTGAACATCTGACGTCTCATTGGTTAAAAATTCTGTGAATTGTGTGTGTGTGTGTGTGTGTGTGTGTCTAGTGTATACATGTGTGTACATATTGTGTTTTGTGCACAGAGATACTGAGAGGCGATTTGTCATGTCGGCCTTAAAAACCTGGTGGTGGAGTTATATATATATATGGAGGAGGAGTGTAGCACAGTGGGTAAGGAACTGCGCTTGTAACCAAAAGGTCGCAGGTTCGATTCCCGGGTAAGGACACTGCCGTTGTACCCTTGAGCAAGGTACTTAACCTGCATTGCTTCAGTATATATCCAGCAGTATAAATGGATACAACGTAGAATGCTATGTAAAAGTTGTGTAAGTCGCTCTGGATAAGAGCGTCTGCTAAATGCCTGTAATGTAATGTAATGTAATGTAATATATAAGAAGGACCGCAATTCATACATGGTTCATCTGATATGGATGGAAATAAAGCTGTTCCATTTCAAATCCAATGTGCTGGAGTAAAGAGCGAAAACGGCAAAGATTGTGTCAAAAGTTCTGAAATTTACAGAATTTTGAATTTATTATTATTTTGTCTGCTATTGTTATGTGTTCGCCACCTTTGCCTTGTTGCTGTGTAAGGTTGTGGCAATTAAAATCCATGACTTTTAAATTGAGAGGGAGAGAGACAGAGAGAGAGAGAGAAAGACAAAGAGAGAGACATTTAGGCAACAAGAAGGGAGGGATCTGTGTTTTAAAGAATAAAGCTAGAAGCTGTTAAATAAGACAAAAAACAGCTGGTGGGCTGGGTTTTTTTTGTTAAAAGTGTCATACATCACTGAGAGTAAACTGGAGCCGACAGACTTGCGAAGTTCAAAGGAAGAACATTAAACACACAGTTTTCCTCTCGTCTCCTGGAGGCCCTGTGGCAAAAACAGGGGTGCCGGGGGGGGGGGGGGGGGGGGGGGGGGGGGCGGCAGCCAGCTGCAGCACCCCGAGGTCGGGGCGGGGGGGGGCTGGTAGTCATGACAAAGCAGGTGTGTGTGTGTGTGTTTGGTGGGGGGGGGGGGGTGGTAGGAGGGCGTGGCCAGACCCGCGCTCCTTGTGGAGGAAACGAGACGGACGCTGCAGACCCCGTTCCCTCAGAAGGAAACGCTCACGGTGCTTCGCTCTGATCCCTGTTAAACGTTACGCCCGCCCTGCGTCTGCTCCGCGCGGGCTGTGCCCTGACAGCACGGCGGCCTCCGTTCACAAACCGCATTCTGCCCTCAGGAGATTCTACATAAAAATGCGCAAAAGGCTTATGGATGTGCGTTCGACACCATGACGGGCTTTCGATTCAGTCCAGTTCAGTTTCGCACACATGAACATAGTCATGACCAAGACCAGTATGAAACACACTGGCTTACAAAAGTATGCGTATAACATTTAAAGACTATACGGAGAAATGGCTACATTACACACACACACACACACACACACACACACAATAATTACAGAAAGAAACAATTGTACCCTATTACCAAATTCATACAGTATAAGCCAGTATTAACAACAAAAATACTTAACCTTCAAATTCGAGATGACACCCCCCCATCCCCGCCTTTTTTATTCACACCCACGTCACCCTCCCACCGTGCGATAAACACAACCGCCATTTAGCTCTTAACAAACAACAAACGAAAAAAAACAATCACAGCAAATGTATGTAAGCACCAACAGCAAAAATAAAAACGTGTGCGGAGCGTTCAGTCTGCCAGGCCTGATCCGCGTTCGCTCGGAGTTAAAGGGGCTCACGAGCAGCGACAGGCGCGCGTTTCCGTAGCGCCCGCCGATCGCCTTAATGAGCGTAACCGCGTTTCCTCTTCGGGCGTGAAACGTGTCGGGGAACCGGTCAGTCCGCCCGTCTGTAACCCGTCAGTCGGTCCTTTTCCGAGGCGCTTTTCGTCGTCTTCGGCACCGACCGTCGCTGGAGCCAACGGACGGAGGAGAGCGCTCTCGGAACCCCCAGTGCGGCCGGCAACTTTGCACTTTGAGCGTCGATTGGAAAAACAACACGCCCGCGTTGCATCATCCTCCGTCACCTGTAGAAGCGCGCACACTTAGGAGACGCTCTTACCCCGGTGAGATTCGCTGGGTGTACATTTTTTAAAGCCGTTCGTGCCGTTCGATATTTACTACAGCAATTCAGGCTAAGTACCTCGTTCAAAGGTACGACGGCAGTGCCCCACCTGCGAATTGAAACCACGACAACTGAGCCCGGTTCTCACACCATTACTGCTTCCTGCCAGAGTGGAAGTTTATGTTTTGAACCAATGCTGCTCTGTGAAATTGTATCCCGGTGTATGAAACGTTTTATTACAGCCTAACCTATGAGTGAAGCAGTGTGTATAGCCAGTTACCTGAGTCACACAGGGTTTAGTGCATGGTAGAGTAACAGTGAAAAGCAGAGACAGACCCTGGTCCTTGAACGCCATCAGTCCCAGATTTTTGATGCCACAGGGTCCTAAAAAAGACAATTTAGTTTCTTTCAGCTGTGGATGCACTTTGGACCTCTGGAAGTTATCTTCTATTCAACTCTTCATGCACTGAACTGAGAACCCTATCAATGAGTCTTAAACACACTCGCATGTGGCAAGCACACATGCACACGCATGCACACACACGCGTGCACACGCACCAGGAACAGGTATGGCCCCCTATCAACAGGGTTTCCCACCTGTGGCCTAGTTAACCCTTTCAGTCCTGGATCGTCAAAACTACAAATGAAGCCATCCCTCATGGAAATGGAATATACAAAAATACATAGAAATAAAATATGTTCATCAAGGTTTTGCAGCATTTCACAATATAAGGGCAAATATATGAATCTCTGCCACTTCCAGATACATGAAATATGTGCTTTTTAAACAAACTGTCATGAAATGTTAGTGATATTTGGTAGATTTGGAAAATTCCTGACAAATTTTTTGCAATACATTCAAGTTCTGTGAGGCATCACCACATTGCATCCTGCACGGAGAGGGTTCAGTCTCATTGGTTCAGCACACGTCCCTGCGTAGACCAGAATGCCTCTCTTCACATCCTACCCAGGCAGGTGTTTGCAGGTGTGCCAGCGACTGACAGGTCTTCGCTGCAATGTCTGAATCAATGGCAGAAGGGGGTAGAAGGGGGTGTGGGGGCTGCAGGGTGGGGGTGTGCGGATGGTTGGCTTGGCAACACCCCCTAGAGGCTTGACATAATATTTTCCCATTTCAGTCTGATTGTGTCTGGCTGTGCTGCAGAGGCTGGCTGCCCTCCTCAAATTGCACCCCCCCACCCACCCTACCGCACGCCGGCCCCATCCCCCATCGCTACTCATCGATGAGATCCGGCAATCCAAAAGGTCAATACCCCTCCCCTTCTCCAGTGGGTGGGGAATGAGAAGGGGCGGGGGACAGAGGACGGGGGACGGGGGGAGGGGGGCAGGGCTTGTAGTCACTGCAGGTGATTTGTCGCCGCGAAGTGAGGATTACACAAGGCGTCCCGCGTCTGATTAGTGGCCGTCAGTCAGCCAATCGATCGCCGGTTCAGGTTCTTCATTCATAATTAAACTCCATTAACTCCGGCTAAGTGCTCGCCTGTTTAATCAGTCGCCGTGACGACGGCCGTTGCACCCGCGGAGAGTGCCGCTGGATTGAGTCGTCTACCGCTGGTGACAGGGCCCTGCGAGGGCCTCTCCCCTTGTACCTGCATACCGGCGTGCATGTCAGTATGTGTGTTTTAGGCCTGTCTGGGGCTTACCATCCACCTGACTGCTCCTGGATAAAGAGTCCATTTACAATTCTGTAGAAGTCTGCCTTTGGATTTGTGCTCTAGAACACCGCACTGCACAATGCACTCTTTCCGCTTCTCCTTTTCCCCTCCATCCTTTCTTACCAGTCTTGTTCCCCACTCTCTTCCTATCCACCTACTTTCACTACATGCCCCCAGATCCTCTCTCTCCCTTTTCCCACCCGCCCCCCCTCTCTCTCTCTTTCTCTCTTTCTCTCTCTCTCTCTCTCTCTCTCTCTCTCTCTCTGATGCGCTGCTGTTGCCCCTCCTGGCTGGCTATTGTGTCGTTTATTACCATTAATTAGAGGCAGATTTGGGGGTTATGGATGGGTGTGCAGCAGCAGTGGCAGGATAATTAGATTGGAGATGGAACTCATCTGTTCGAGGAGGGGGGTTAGGTGGGAGGGCCAGGATCGTGTCCTCACCTCCCTCCTCTACAGTCCGTCTGTCCCAAAGAGTTTTAATGAATAACCTGTATGTTTGTCTGTCTGTCTGTCTGTCTGTCTGACTGTTTCTCATTGGGGTGGGGGGGGGGGGGTGGTTAAAGGGTATATGGAAGTTGTTAGGTTGTGTCTGTCTGTCTAATTTTTAAATAGAATTTTAATATGAATCTACTGTAATTTTTACATTCTATTTCAATCTGTTCCAATTGTTCTTATTATCGCTCTTTCATATGAGGTAGCTTGTAGACTAAGCATTTCATAGCCAGCTGACATCTGCTAACATGCTGTACTGTTACTGGACACGTGAATAAATTTTGATTTGATTGAATCTTGATTAGATTTTTCTCAGGCTGTCTGTCTGGAGTGGGGTGGTCTGGTCGGAGTCGTGACTGCCTGGCTTCTTAGCAGGTCAGGCCTGGTCCTCACTCCCTGCCTTTCTCCTGCTGCATGCTGGGAAGACCGTGCCAGGGCCTGGAGGGGTGTGAGGGGAGCGAGAGGGATTGCCATAAAGCAAAGATGCTGTTCGGGGTCAGGGTCAATACTGTGTACAGTAAATTTGTAATAGAAACTTATATGTATAGGTTTTATGTTCGGGGTTGTGCATGTGAGTGTGGAAAATCCAATGTCCCAATAGGGAGAGATAAAGATTGATTGATGGATTGACTGACCAACCAAAACAAGAAATATGTCTGGGTTGATCGTATGCAAACCTGCGGCTGAGATCCGTATCTCCCTCCTTGCCGTAGTCCTCCGACCGTGGGCAACAGGATCCTAAACACTCTGTGTATCTGTTCATTAGCAACTCTCAACAAACCGCCTCGGGGAAGGTGTTGATGACCGCCTTTGGTTTTCTCATCTCTATTTCCGGGCTGTGAAATGTTCCTCGGAGCTGAGGGGAGGGTAGCTCTCGCCGAACGCGCGCGGCGGCAGCATCAGAAGTCACTGCGCTCCTGAGAGCTTGCGCGACACAACCTGTCCTTCAGAGATCATGCGCCCTTTTATTTCTTTACCCACAATCCTCCAGTTAAATGCGGTTTTAAAAAGTAAAACATGCAAGCCGAGGCTGAACGGAGGCCGAAATCGTTCACGTCACCTCTTTAACCCACCTGACATTGCTCTTGAGAATGGGGTTGCCATGGTAGACCTGCAAGCGAATGAGCTAATGACCGAGGGTGTATGAGCATACTGGAATTTATGTAAGTTTCCCCAGAGAGAAGTTCAGTCAGAGAGAAGTCGTGGTGGGGAAAGAGAGAAAAAGAGAGGAACAGAACTGCGTGTGTGCATATGAATCGAGTTTAATCAAGTTTCCTCCCTTTGTAATGATCACGTTGCCATAATATATATTATCTGTTCATGCAGATCCAATTTTTCACCAAGGTTATGTAAGATGGGGTGTGTTAAGTAAGCTCAGGGGTAAAAGTAAAAATACAATAATGCAATATCGCACTTGGAATGGCTCTTCCTGAGGGTACAGCTTAACGTCCCCTGTAGGGTTTTCAGTTGGGTCTTGTCCCGGCGCCTAGTGTCTCTTGATATTTAAGGGGAGATGAATTCCCCTCACGTCCTGTCTGAAGGCTGGCATGGCACAGGATCGACTGGAGCAAAATGTGTTATTGAACCTCCCCCCCCAGGAGAGCCAGCTGTTTCCCCAGGCTGCCTCCGTCTGTTGCCCCATGTTCCTGTAAGGTCTGAGGCTACGTGTTCCAGCCTCTCACCCCTCACCCTCACCCCTCACCTCTCACCCTCACCCCTCACCTCTCACCTCTCATCATCACCATCACAATCATGTTCACCCCTGGCCCCGCACTCTCACCCCTCATTCTTGCCCCTCACCCCTCACCCCTCACCTCTCACCCTCACCCTTCACCTCTCACCTCTGACCTCTCATCATCACCATCACAATCATGTTCACCCCTGGCCCCGCACTCTCACCCCTCATTCTTGCCCCTCACCCCTCACCCCTCACCTCTCACCCTTACCCTTCACCTCTTACCCCTCACCCATCACCCATCACCCCTCACCCTCACTCTAACCT
>NC_049205.1:18151411-18228911 GCF_013347855.1 Anguilla anguilla | reverse complement strand
GTACATGTTTGTGTGCTTTATGTGTCTGTGGTGGCCAGCTAGCTGGAAGTAAGTTACGCAGGGCAACTATTCTGCATTTGATGACTGCTTTTGATTGTACTGAGTGATTAGCTTGCAACTCAGTTCATGCAAGGGTCACTAGTTAGCAGCTCATTCTTGTTTGCCTGATTGCATCTAATGTGATAGTGATCTACGCACTGTTGAACATCGCTTTAGATAAAAGCGTCTGCCAAATAAATGTAATGTAATGTGATAGTGCTACCTTTCTGCACTTCATGGAAAATCATTTTCATTTTAACAACTGAGTTATCCACCAATCTCTTTGTTATGATCTAAATAATACAGTGTAGCCCAATCTCTTTGATAAGTATTACAATTATTTATTGTGAAGCACTCGGTGGTATGGCAGTGCTACAGTACATATGTAAGAGCTAAGTAAGACAGGAATCAGTTACTGTTGAGTGACTGTGTGTGTGTGTATGTGCATGTGTGTGTGTGTGACAGTGGTGTCTGTATGCACATTTATGCTTTTGCATGAGTGTGTGAGTATGTGCATTTGTGTGTATGTGTGTGTGCGTGCTTGTGCATGTGAGTGTGTGCGTTCCTCTGTGCACGTGTGTGTGTGTGCGTTCCTGTGTGTGTGTGTGTGTGTGTGTGTGTATGTGTGTGTGTGTGTGTGTGCTTGTGAGTGTGTGTGCATTCCTGTGTGTGTGCGCGTGTGTGTGTGTGCTTGTGCATGTGAGTGTGCATTCCTGTGTGTGCGTGCGTGTGTGTGTGTGTGTGTGTGTGTGTGTGTGCTTGTGCATGTGAGTGCGTGTGTTCCTGTGTGTGTGTGCGCGTGTGTGTGTGCGCGTGTATGTGTGTGTGTGTGCGCGTGTGTGTGTGTGTGTGTGTGTGTGTGCTCGTGAGTGTGTGTGCGCATTCCTGTGTGTGTGTGTGTGTGTGTGTGCTTGTGCATGTGAGCGCGTGTGTTCCTGTGTGTGTGCGCGTGTGTGTGTGTGCTTGTGCATGTGAGCGCCTGCGTTCCTGTGTGTGTCAGACACAGAGGGAGGAGGAGGACGGGGTCTACGCGCTGCCTGAGGGGTCAGGAGGAGATAAACAGCGCGGGGCGGCTGACAGGTTTGTGGCTGCAGCGTGCCGCACCCTTCTCCCCGGGCCATCATCACGGCTGTAAAACTTCACGACCGTCGCCGGCCCCGCCCCCCAGGACCCCATACACACTTCTGCCACGCTGCTGCCGTAAAACCCCTGAATGACCAGAGCCTGTCAGCTGTTCCGCCTCCTACTGAGCATGTGCGGACACCGTACTCACCTGCCTTTATCCTACTTGCCGCTACCAGCTGCCGATTCGGTTTACCTCTCCCTCTCTCCTTCTCTTCCTTTTCAGCTCTCCTTCCTTCTTCTTTCAGTAACTTCCTTTCAGTTCATTCCTACCCTCCCTCATTCTCTCCCACTCCCTTTCTTACTACCTTGTGTGCTATATCACTTTTGGCAGCGCATACTTAAGAGATGAGAATTTATGCAAATCTATGGCTGAAAAATGAACTACACCTCCTTCTGAGACACGGGAATAGGAAGCCAACTCATTACAATATTTCCCTTTGTTATGAATCTGCACAATAATAATTAAGAATGATTTGTGATCTGAGCAAAAGTGAGCTCTTTTTTTAAATTTTATTTTCCTCCCCCCGCAGTTAAACAGAGAAGGATATTTCACCCACACCTCAGTTACTAACTTCGTGCTGTCTGCATTTTTCATATTTATCATTTTTAAAAATTATAATTACTACTCAGTTCGGCTGCTTACTCATTCTAGTGGTAACAGCGAACGTACACTTGCCTCCCATTACCGACAACCCATATCATGCATAAGGTATCCTGTCATGCCAACGCAATATGATACTATACTCACTCACGTGCATTGTTTTTCATACAAGTGTACTGTACCAAATCTTCCTTATTACTTTTGCTTGCGCAATGCAGGAAAATGCTATTATGTAAAGCACAGCTTCATGCTAAATGCATCACAAAATACCCTGGCAGCAACCAACATACAGCAAACATGGGAAGTGTTACTGTATTGCAACACAGAAGTGATATACTAAATTGTAAAAAGGGCGCTAACCGTACAAAGGGGTTGAGGAGCATGTGATGCAGTAAATCCTCTTCACTTAGGCTTTATGGCAGGCAAAAAGATCAAGAATATATACCATCATGCAACTGGCAGACAAAATTTGCTCTCAGACGCAAAAATGTCTTGCTCTTTTTATGTTTGCCAATTTAATGTCCACCCCCAGGTCCCCCGTGAGAGGAACAGTTGCTCTTCACAGTGAAAGAAGACGAGATGACGCTCGTGCTCTCCCAACGACGTCTGAAATCCCCATTCCGCCTGCTTTCACCAGGGCCAATCAGCAACCCGCCTGCCCAGACAGCATTGACTGACTGGCACGGGCCAATCTCGCCTGCCCCGGGGGGGTCAGAGGTCGCGTTCACCCCCCTGACTGACCAATCTGCTGACGGGGTCATGGGGGGGGGGGGCGTCGTCAGCGGGTCCCGCGTCAGCGGCGGACGGCGAAGGAGAAGGGACCGGCGCGAGGGGGGAGGCAGAGGGCCCCAGGACCCCCCGAGCCCCCTTTTCTTATTTTTTTCTCTTTTTTTTTGACAGGTGAGGGCTTTGTGAAGCCCGCCCGATCGCTTCCCCGTGTCTAATGAGCGGCGGGAATGCGTGCGCCCGCCGCTCCCCTCTCCACGCCGCCTCCATTAGCCCAAGTGCCGCTGAAGGAGGGAGAGAAAAATAATAGGCAATTTACGGCGGCGTTGGGAGGGAGAAGGGATGGCGGCGGGGAGAGGGGTCAGCGCCGCTGCCATTTTTTAAGGGAACATTTCCCCGCTGCCAGCCTGTCTCTCCAGCAGCTAATAATGAGGATTCAGATGCTCCACTCGCAGCGAGAGAGGGTAATTGTTCTAAAAAGAGAAAATAAATAAATATTAATGATACGGGATGGTAAATGGTGGAAAAGAAGGTGGTGGTGGGGTAGGGGGGGGGGGGGTGTGAGCATAGGCAGCCTGTCCTGATCCTTGCGCTAAGAGACAGACTGCAGCAAAGTTTGTCTGGACAGAGAAACCTTAAAGGAACATCAGCAGAGCACAGACATGCAACACGGTACGCACTGCACAGACGTACAGCACAGACACATGGATACAGCATACAGCCAGCATGAATACATAATACTGATGCACAGTATACAGCTGGAGAACAGAAACATCAATCAAGCACAGAAAAGCGGTACAGTCACAGCACAGACAAATAGATATAGCACAGAGACAGTACAGACAAATAGATACAGCACAGAAACAGTACAGACAAATAGATATAGCACAGAAACAGACCAGACAAATAGATACAGCACAGAAACAGTACAGACACATGGATACAGCACAGAAACAGTACAGACACAGAGATACAGCACGGAAACAGTACAGACACAGAGATACAGCACAGAAACAGTACAGACACATGAATACAGCACAGAAACAGTACAGACACATGGATACAGCACAGAAACGGTACCGAAATATTAATGCAGCACAGACAAGTAGCAAAAGCCTATGCAAACAGCACAGTGACAGCAGAGACCCATACAGCAGTAGCACAGCAGAGACGCAGCATAGAGAGTGAACAGTACAGAGACATATACAGATGACAAAGACACAACACATACTGTATAGCTTTAGCAAAAGGACAAAGGAACAAGACAGCGAGATACAAAGACACAGAAACAAACTCTACAAAAGAACATCACAGTGGCAGGGCACAGAGATCTGGCACAGAGACCAGCCAAAAACAGACACAAGGGGACACAGTACAGACACACATCACAGGTACTGAGAGTGTAATCACTTGCAGCAGCTGCAGCACAGCCACACGGAGCCACAGACCGATCTGTCGGCAAACAAATACAAAACAGGAAAGAACAAGCGCATGGGGAGAAATAGGCGTTAGCGTCTGTGGGTGGGAAACTCCATTGGGCGGGCCCCACTTTCCTGGCTGAGCAACAGATGGATAGAAGGTTGAAATTAGCTGATCCCCTGTTCATTAATTTGCCTTTGTGACTGCGGGAGGGTACATGGCAAACTTTGCCATCCTGTCCCCCCATCCACACAGAAATGCCAACCCCACTTCCTCTTCCCCAATCTTGGGAAAAACAGCAGAGGCAGCTGTGGCCCCAGCTTCCAGTGTACCTGTGTTCATAATGAATGCAGGGTTTTAAGCACTGTGGTCTATGATGGCAGAAGAGGGAATCTGAAATGTGGTCCAGTGCCCCTCGCTGTGACCCCGCCCCGTTATGTCTCGACTGGCCCACACTGTTACTCCGCCCCCTCTCCAGTCTGTACTACCCCAACCCCACTGTCCCATTCCCTCTCCTGCGTCTACTACCCAACACTGTAGCCCAGCCTAATCTCTGCCAGCCTAATCCACTGCTCCCTCTCTTCATGTGAAAACAGTGTGAACATCTTCTGTTTTACATTTTGCAGGTACCATAACTGAGAAAAGTCAGTGCTCCAAAATATAACACGGCTCAGCTGGGAAGCTCAGAGCTGGTTTTTCGGCTGGCTATTTTGGGACAATAAAAGGTGTGAAATGGGGTTGTTATCTATCTGAGCCTGTTCGTATGTGGGGGTCTCATTTTTCCTTTTCTTTTCACTACCAAGAGGCAGGGGAATTTTAATAGTGGATTTCAGTTTTTCTAGGCTCAGTACTTCCAGCAGAATCTGTAAAGCAAACCAGTCTGCCTTCATCCAAACTGCTGTGAAAGTATATTTCTATTTCTCAACGCTGTCACCAATTTGGTGATACGCCACATAATATTCAGTGTTAAATCTTTCCTGATGAGGTACATTTTAGTCTGATTCAGTATCTTTGATCCCTATCGGATTCAAGCCTGTTAGATTTGAATTAATATTCTACTGTGTAGTTAAATGCCTGCTTAATTAGCAATCATAAGGGCCAAACGTCCTAAGTGTTTGAAAACAAAGAAAACCAGAAGTGAACTGTCATCATGCACAAAAACACGCCCGTCCATATGTGATTAGTATCGAGTTAATGGAACGTGATAGAACCTGGGGCTGCTGGATTTTTAGACTTAATGTATTTGTATTTTCAGGAGTTCCAAAGTGAGGCTGCAAAAATTGGTTGGAGAACTGAATGCATAATGCATTCATGAAGCACATAATGCAATTTTATCAAGGTTGGCTGCAATTTCAAGAAAGATAATTGTATGTGTTTTTTTTTTTACCGCCAGGGGAGAGGGCACATCTCAACTTTGGGCGGTACATTGCATTACGCATGACATCACTTAACAGACACTCTTACCTAGAGTAAAACATAACTGCATTCACCTGATTATTACGAGCAACAGAGCCAGACCTGGCTAGCAATAATCCCAGACCAGCAAGTATAAATTCAATATCACTTAAGCACTAGTGAAAGTTAACGTTGCAAACCAGGAAGCAAAATACCAATTCTGAATACACAGATTAGATTCACCTTGTGCTGTAAGGTGCTGCTCTAAGGTGCTTCACACAATACAGATTTAAAACAGAGGTAAGACAGCTAAAACAAACCAAGACAACAACAGACACAGTCAAACATACAAGAACAAACCAAAAAGAAACAGAAAAATAAAATGGCAAAATGAAGACATCATCATCTGTCTCCGAAAATATAGGCTAAATTCAAATGAGTAGAATGTTCTAGTAGATGTCTCCTCTCGAAGACCCAAGATCCATTAATTGAGATGAAAAAACTGAAATCATCCACACAATTTACAGGCCCACGCTGCAGACAAATTAACTGGAACCACACAATGACAAGCACAATTCCTACAGAACGGAAGCTTATGTCAAGATTGAACCTGCCATTTCAGTGCGAATTTACAAGTGTCCTGGCCTTTTCTGAAATAAATAAAATACCCCATTGCTTGTTGGTATACCCATTATTTGACGCAATATGTGTTAATCATCAGGATTATCAGTATTATGTTTTTAAATGTTACGCCTGTGCTCACACCTAGGCTACTTTCAGTAAATAATAGTAAATATGAAATGACAAGCATATGCTCGCGAACAATTTCACAACGCACGGGGTAATTTTCTGCATCCTTAGCAAAATGACCCCACGCTGTTACATATTCTGCAGAAGCCGCATTCCAAATCAAATTAAAACTGCACGTGAGAAACAAGTCTTTAGCCTACTTCCTGCTCTAAGTCATATGAAAGTGCAAACAGAGCAAAGTGAAAACGGGAACGAACGCGCTGCGCGGCGCACCTGACCTTTTGCGAAGGAATGTCAACTATCAGCAGAAGCGTCTGCGTTAGGAGCCTGTTTCCGACAGGTTTTCATATCTCCAGAAATTGGAAAAATGCTGCCAGACGATTTCCGTCAATTCGGCGGACAACCGCGCCTGTCATATCCGCAAATGGCCCCGCGCGTGTCCAGGAGAACCGGCCCAGAGAACGCGATGCGCACACCCACTGATCTTTGCGTCAAATGATTGGGCTGATATTACATCCTGATGACTGATGACTGATGCATCAATGTTATATATAGATAACTGGATTTGTACAGAGGAGCTGACCTGCTGTAAACGGATGTAAGTGAACAAGTAACACCTGTCAGCTGGTGTAGTGGATGGATGCGCCCTTCTTACCATAGGTAGGAGGTGTTAGGTATATGTAGGCAGTATGCATACGGTTTGCTGCACTGAGTTTAGCCACCTTATAATGCCTGTGTATTCTGCTTTTTTTTCTTTCTTCTTTTTTTTGGCCAAGGCAGCTCTGCACAAAATGTGAGATTTATCCATGATTTATTCAGAACCCCAGCCTTAGTCTAGTTCCCATCTCTCTGCCGTACTAAGGTCCTGAGAACACACACAGGCCCCCTGTGCAGTCTGTGAGAGTGTGTGTGCATGTGTGTGTGCATGTACAGTATGTGTCTGAAGGTGCAGGTGTGTGTCTGCATGTACGTGATTTATAGGTGTGTGTGTGTGGGGGGGGGGGGGGGGGACTGCAAACGTGTGCATCTGAGCATGTATGTGTGTGTGTACGCGTGTGTGTGTCTGTAGATGCAGGTGTGTGTCTGCATGTACGTGATGTATAGGTCTGTGTTTGTGCGTGTGTGTGTGTGTGTGTACGCGTGTGTGTGTCTGTAGGTGCAGGTGTGTGTCTGCATGTACGTGATGTATAGGTCTGTGTTTGCGTGTGTGTGTGTGTGTGTGTGTGTGCATGGTTGTGTGTCTGTGACTGCGCACGCATGCATCTGGTCATGTATGCATGCGTGTGCGTGCGGGTGTGTGTCTGCGCGTGTTATCAGAGGACAGAGCGGGTGGGCGTGGGCTGGTGTCATTTTGGGCTGGGCGTCTCTGGTGAGTTCTTCCACTCGAGGGCAGATCAGGCTGGAGAGCGGCGGTGTAATTATCCTCGGCGCGTGTGTCAGACAGCCGGGGACTCCTTCAGCCGCCCGGGCTAATTTCTCCCCGCTCCGCGCGTTTCCCCGTGTCAGAGCCGGCGCTGCTCTTTTGAGCAGCCTTTTCTGTCTGCTCGGAAACAACCGCTGCATTGACACGGAGACACGCGTTGACGCCGAAGCTCCAGCTCCTTTAACGTTGCTCTTTTAACGCCGAGAAACGCGCCGTGTTAACATTTTTTGTATTAACGCCGCTGAGCTTGCTCCGACGCGCCGTCTTTTTGCCGCTGAAATTTCTGCCCTGTTAACACCAAGACGTGGCCTTAACAGTGAAATACCTGCTCGCGTTATCGCCGCTCAAGCTACGCTGAGATATGCTCCATTAGCGCGGAAACTTCGGCGCCATTAACATCGTTCTATTAACACTGGGACACATGCCACATTAGCTGCAGCATTAACAACGTTCAATTTACAACGAGGCCAGGTCTTTTGCCACTTTAATTCCCGCTCAATTTACACTGCTCCATTAAGAGTGAGGGATGTGGTCTTAGCACGGAAACCCTGCCACATTCGGTGTCATTGTGCCCATTCAGACAAAAAAAATGTACATTTTTGGCCTCTCTCAGATGTGAAATTAACATATTTTTTTTAATTTGTCATTTGTAATATGTGATTTCGGATTATACGTTTTAGAAGAATTCAAAAGTATTCTTCTAAATAAGACACAGTCTGGTAGTGGTAAACCCCCCAATCCACCACCTCCCCCTTGTTGCTAGTTCCTTCCATGAGTGCGTGGGCATCACAGATAATAAAACAGTGACAAGATCCCTTTAGAAAATATCTGGGTATTATGATACCCACAAATCACGATAACAATGCGATTATATTTTACCAATAAAGAACAACTGTTGAATTAAATATTTACGAATAACTGAATAAACTGAACATGAACATGATCATTAGAAGGATTCATGCAAGTTGACACCAGTGTATAGCTGACCGACGGCCTGTAATTCTTTGGGTTGATTTTCTTCCTAAAAAAAAGTGTTCACATTCACAAATGCTTTTGTTTTGTTCTGCGTTGTTCTGGTTCCGTTAAGGGCCTATTTGGAAGGGGTTTTTCTTTAAGTGATTTAACCATGCCATTACGTCATTCCTTGTCTCTTCCGTTCCCTGCTGTCAGTCAAATTGCGGTTCCTTTAACTTTCACTTCCTGAGTGTCAGCCGCCACATCATTTCCTGTCCCTCTGGGGCCCCCCGCCCCCGCCCCCACCCCTCCTTCACTCCGCGCTGTCAGCCCCTCTCCCCCCTCTCCTTCTCACTGGTAAATTGGTTGCCTTCAGAAGTTTTATGCAGTGGCCGGAAATATCACACCCAATAATAGCTTGACCTCCCATAACCCTCTGCAGGGAGACAGTGGTTAGAGCGGCCTTTTTTCTCTGCTCTTTTTCCTTTTAAACTGACATTATATTTTAAAAACAGAGAGAGAGAGAGAGAGAGAGAGAGAGAGAGAGAGACAGAGAGAGAGAGACTAAGGCGATACTTATTCTTCTAATCCCCTCCCATTAAAACCACTGTCTATGTTGTGGTTAATTAGTTTGTCCACTACAAGTTATTAATGATCAGATAATTAAGCAATGTCATAAAGGCATGGTGTGGTACATAATCTTTTGTGCTTTGGAATTCTCTTCTGCTTTAATGACTCATCTTTTTACAGCCTTGTTTTGTTTGTTTTGCATTATTTCATTTTTTTTGACAGGAGCCAGACTGCGATGACCTCCGACCTGGAAGCAGTAATAAGCTGGCCGGCGCTTGCCAGCCGGCCCCGGCGTCCTCCCCGTTCGTTGTTATTAATCTGCTGTCGACTCCACCTTCCTCCCGCCATTACTCATCTGGTAGAGTTTATTTATCTCCACTTTAACGATGGCGCTAATTACAGTCCACTCATCTGTATGGGAAAGGTCAGCTTCCCCTGCTGAACCGGTACTGTACCTAGCCTCATCAGAACAACCTGTGCTCCATGCTGGGGTCGCTAGCCTGGGCCGATGGTCTATTTTTATTAAAAGACATGGTGAAGGATGGAGAGGTTTTTTTCCCCTGCCATGCTGAAATGTAGAATCATTAGAAATAATAATGCATAGTTGTCAATGCATGGAACAGCTTGTAGTATAGGTAGAGGCCCTCAGGGTGTGTAGGTTCAGGTACATTCAGACATTAATTATGGAAACCTGCTAACAACTGCAATTTGAATGTGGCTTGACACCACTTTATATTATTAAGGAGAGATTAATTAAACCTTATTAATTTAATGTTTGTGTTTCCACTGCTGAAGAAAACACTTATAAATGACATGAATACAATTAACAGTGATTAAAACTGACCTGACTGAATTCTAGTCTCTATAAGTCAACTGTAAATGGGCGAATGACATCTGCATTAGGACAGGCATTCAAATAAATAATGTATTCATCATTTTGAAAACTGAAATGGTCAAAAGTGGAACTTTTTGGTTGACATGGTTCCCCTTATGTATGGCTTAAAGCAACTACATTATTTCACAGTAAGAACATACCAACAGTCAAACATGGTGCCTCAGGACTTGGATGACTTGCCATTATTGAAGGAGCCACAATTTTGCTCTGTACCAGAAAATTCTGAAGAAGAATGCCCAGTGATCTGTCCATGAGCTGAAGCTGAAGCGTAATTGGTTTCTGCAGCAAGACAATGATCTAAAACACAAAGGCAAGCCTACAACTGAATGGCTGAAAAGAAACAAAATGAAAGTTTTGGAGTGACCTAGTCCAAGTCCTGACTTGAACCCAATAGAGATGCTGTGGCAGGACCTGAATGTGCTGTTCATGCTGAAAAACCTGCCAGTTTATCTGAATTAAAGCAGTTCTGCAAAGAAGAGTGGGCTTTCCTTTCCACGTTCCCTTCATCTGATATTACATTTATTCTAAAGATCTGAAACTGTTCAGAGTGAAAAATATGCAATAATAGAGGAAATCAGGAAGGGGGGCCAATACTTTTTTTATGGCACTGTATATATGGTTCCCCCCAGAAGGAGTGCAAAATTATCTGTGGTCTGAAAAAAATAGCAATTCTAAAGATTAATCCATGTATATAAATTATAAGAGGAAGTATCTCTCCTGTCTGTCTAAGACATATTCTACTGTTATCTCACAGTACAGCAAGAAGCATTGTTATATGTTTAGTATTTATTCTTGAAGAAGGAGTATTCTTATTATGCTTTATCTGTAGTATTTCAACTAAATAATTTTTTGTCCCTCTCTCTCACTGACTCTCTCTCTCTCCCTCTCCCTCTTCTTCTCTCTCTCCCCCCCTCTGTCTCTCCGATGAAGCACAGCCTTATAAAGACACTGCGCGTGTGGCATGGACTCCGGTCTCTTGCCTTTGGCCGCGGACAGTCGATAGCGGTCAGCGTGACTGGGGGAGCGCTTAACCGCCGCGGTCTTCAGAAAAACAGCTTCCTCTCCCCGCCGCCATCGATCCGGCTCCGGGGTAATCTGGGCCGATCGGTTTGTATGTGCCAGCGAGACAAGGGAGAACATTCTTTTAATTGCTCTCCATCCATCCAGTGGAAAAAAAACACACTTAAAGTGAGCTTAAAGAATCGTCCCTTATGGATGCTCCCGGCACCCCCTAACTGTGCAGTGAGCTGAAAATAAATGGGGAGGGGGGGGTGGGGAGTCGGGGGGGGGGGGGGGGGGGGCTTGGGGGTGCTAACATGACAGCTTCTTTGACCCTGGACAGGTGGTCAGAATGAAAGGAGCTTGCAATCAGCATCGACTCAAATGGTGCATCTCCCAGGTTGCCTAATAACAAGCTGCCCAGCACCTGGGGTCATAACGCCCTGAAGTCCACGCCTAACAGTAAGTCATATTCAAATTCAAATTCAAATTCAAATAAGCTTTATTGGCATGGTAAGGGTACACTTACATTGCCAAAGCATACACTGACGTGACAAACATAACAGACAGGCAATAACAATTTAACTACAATAAACAGAACAAATATAAAATCCAGAAGACAGAAATAAAATTCTACATCTAGAAGATAATGCATACAAAATGGCAATGAACTGTAATAACTTTGCTTTTTGGTGTCAATGTTACTCACCGTTTGTGGCAAGTGGCAATGCATTGCGCTGCCAAATCCACACATTCCCTTCTCTCTCCCAAAAGGAATTTTATTTCATTTAACTTAGTCATCTTACTACCCGTCTTACTTAGCCTCATTTGTTTTCTGAACTATAGGCAAAATAAGACATGGCCTAAGAAACTGACTAACTGGTCTTCAGAGCAAAATAAGACTGATCTCTAATCTTATGATTTAGACTGGTCTTTAATACCTATAAACAGGCCCCTGGGCACAGCAGGCAGGAGACCCTCTGATGGAAGGAAACAGCGTGTGCCTCGATTTCAGCGTGCAGGACTTGATGGAGTCAGCGTGAGGTCACATGGGACTGCGTGTGCCAGCAGGGTTAAAGGTCAGAGATGCCTGGTGTTCTGGAAGGAGTATCTGCTACTCGATACTGTTCAATTACCCAGACATGTGACCACATAACCCCGTTCAGTACACAGTGGCAACTTTTTCCCACAGACACCTGGGTACTGACAGAGACAGAGAGAGAGAGAGAGAGAGCGATGGAGAGAGGGACAGACCGTCACAGAGGTAAAAGGACAGGTTGAACAATAAGATTGAAGGAAGAGGAAATATTAAAACAGAATCTCTTCATTTTACATGGGTGGGAAAAAATGACAAATGGGGAAGAGTACATATTTCCAAATGCTTGAAAACCAATATTTCCAAACGTAACTTCCTCTCCATCTGTTTCACAGCGTCCTGCTCACAGGCAGAAGAGGAACTCCCAGGTATGTACCGGCCTGTGAGGTCATTGCGACAGTACGTGTGGTAGGTGAGGGAGGAGGGAAGTAGTATTTACACTATGAAAGGAAAGGGCTGTTACCAAGAAAGCACTATAAATGGGAATAATGAAATGCTCTGTGTGTATTTATAATGTACTGAATTCTGTTTTATTTATTGGCAGAAGAGTTATTGTATCTCAATGGGACCTTTCTGGTTAAATGAAGGATAAATAAAAATAAAATAAAATAAATTGGCATGCTGATACAGCCCTTTTGAAAATGGATTTGGAATACAAGAGAAGCGCTAGAGGGAAACAGAGCTCAATCATATTCGTATTGCTTGTGTTTGTATGCGTGGTGCACGCAAGTAAAATTGTTTGCCAGTGTCGATCTTCTGTTTGCTACACTCTTTGACTTTGAAATTTGAATTTGAGAGAGAGAGAGAGTGAGTGGGGAAAGGAGGGAGAGAGAGTGAGAATGGAGGGGGAGAGGGAGGGAGGGATGGGAAGGAGAAGGGGGAGAAATATCTATAAAACAATAACAGAAACAAACAGGGAGAGTAATAACAGGCATGGGGAGAAGGGGTGGGTATGAAAGAACAGGGGAGAGAGAGAGAGAGAGATTGAGAGATAGAGCACATCAAAGGGAGCGAGGGATGAAAACTGAAATGAGATGAAACGAGACACTTTGAGGGGATAACAAAGCGAGTGGTTGGGAAGAGCGGATTGGGAATACTCCTCCTACCCTCCACCTATCACCCCCCCCCCCCACCTGCCCCTCCTCCCCCGGCCCCCCTTCCAAGAGGTCAAAGGTCATCCCAGCCATCACATCAGAAGCCTCCATGGCACCGTGCTCACCTTTTTCTCAAAATGCTTTGCCATTTTGGAAGATTAATATGAAATGCCGCATAGCTGCCTGTTTCCCTTTTTTTTCCCTTCTTTGCAGGTTTAGTAGCATATTTTTATTTTATTTTATTTTTTTCTCATTAGCTCACTGTACCAGGTGCCCTTTATGAAGGTCAAGTAGCACAGATTCCATCTCGCACATATTCCGCTGCCCATTTATACGATGGGGACCTGCTTATTTGAAGTACTTCCACCTCATGGGGTTTATCGGCGCTCAAACTGCAGCTTCAGTCTGTTAGCCCCCTCCGCTTCACTCTTCCCCTTTCATGCTCCCCCTAGTGGCGAACCATCGCCAATTCAGACCTTCCATAGTTAAGGCGTCTCGTAAGTGTGTAAAAGCCCATTTCTGGTTGGCTCTCCTGTAAAAACCAGCCACAATATGGATCGCAGGAATGAACAGAGAGCAATCCTCACTGTATGCAAAAAGCTGCACACTCTTCCTCTGTTTGAAGGCTAGCAGTAAAAATAGGCTGCTCTAAAGCTGCTGGAGTTTTTTTTTCATGCTGTGACCGAAAGTGCAGTAACTCCTCATTCCCGTGAGAGGGGTGGGCGAGATGGGGGGGGGGGTGAAATGGGGGTGTCCCACAGAGGCAGCAGACATGAAAAGATTGCTCAGCTGTGCATGAGGCGGGAGGAACCTTCCAGCAACCCCCCCCTCCAATTCTGCTGGCAACCACCTCAGACGGGCTAGCAATTAGCAGAGTGAGTGATTATCCTTCCCACAATGCACCTCTTTCTTTCACTCCTCGTGTTCCTAATGACCTGCCTTCATTTATCTCTCAATCGGCAGTTCCTGCGTTCTTTAACACCTTTACCTCAATCTCTTTATCCGCCCTTTTCCACCCCCCCTCATATAGTGCTTGGCTGACGTCAGTGGGTTTGATGTATTCCTATGTTCAGGTAAGCTTCTGCAGGGGGCCGCCCCCCTAGAAGTGCAATTACTGTGTAAAGTTTCGGTCCCAAATGAGGGGGTGGGGGGGCTCAGGGGGGAGTGGGGAAGGATGGAGGCTTGGGAGGGGGGGGGACACTTTGCTACGACTGGTTAAAAAATGGCATCGCCAGAAGGAGTTGGATACAATCAGCAAGCGTTGGCCCAAGGGAAGTACGCATCACACCACTGACATTTCCATATGAGGAGCTGTGCAGTGACCGTGGTAACAGCATTAGTTCCCCACCCCACCCCAGCACACCCCAGCACACCCTGCCACCACATGCTGCAGGTGTTCAGCGGAGGAGATATCTGCACGGGTAAACAGGCGGGTACATACCTGTGTAGCCTGGTCAACCCCCCCAACACCCCAGGTAGAGCGGGTGGGGCAGGACAAAGTAGGGCCAGACGTGTGGATAGCATGGACATGCTGTTATAACATGTATACATGTAAATTCTATTCTATCCAAGCATGTTGGTGGTATTGTTTTGTGATAATCCTTGTTTACTCATATTATATTTACTTGTCTTTGTGTGTGTGTGTGTGCGTGTGTTCGCTAACATCAGGCTGTGACTGAGGTTAAAAGTAAATGGTTACTGTCAGATGCTTGCCACACAATTTTGAGAAACATCCCTGTTGGCCCATACCATCATATCCTTCTTGATACATTGAGCAACGTCTGCTGTATTTATTTAACAGTTGCCAGGATTCAGTCCTACAAAAATCACTTGGCAAATATCATCCATTATTTATATCCGCTAACCTAATTCTCTGTCACTTTTGCTTGCAACTGATTTTAGAAATCACGGGCTTGCACTTGAAATAGAATTGCCGTGGTAGCTCAAGTGTGCTAAAAGGTGGGATGACATCACAAATGAGGTTTAGGGGCTGCCGGATGGTATCCTGTCAAGGTGGCATTGCTCTAGCGCATGGATGGGCCCCACAGTCTGGTATCAGTGCTGACTCTGGCCCACAGACCCATGCTGTTGGCTGTAGCATCATCCAGGGGTGTGAGGATTTCAGTTGGCCAGGGTTACAGCATCTTATCACTCTGCTGGTCGATCAGGCACCCACAAGTCGAGCTGCGTGTGAAGATTTGTGTCTGCGTGAGCCGAACTTGTGAACTGTAGTTATGGAGGTACTTCTGTGGCAAAAGTCACAAATCTGTAGAATAGATTCACATATCTGTAAAGGGTTTCACAGATCTGTAGAATGGATTCACAAATCTGCAATGAATTTGACGAATCTGTAGTATGGATTCACAAATCTGTAAATTAACATGAGAATACATGCAATGACAGTTGCAAACCTGACTGTACAGCTCAGTAACTATAACCTCTCAAATCTGCCTTTGCAACCTCTCAAACGCTATCCTGTGTATCATTTGGTGCAAAAGTGAGTTGTGTCTCCTGGTCATTGGAATCAGAGCCTTCGGGGAAGAATGAGAAATGGACAACTTGGCAACCGAGTGGCCAATCAGAAAATCTCTTTTCCTGTTGTTTTTCCCATCGATTTCTCCAGACCATATCATCCTCCTTACTTCTGTCATAAGTTATTAAACTGGAATCTGTGAATCCTTTGCTGATGTGTAGTTTTAATATTTTATTGCCTTCCCCAATAGTTGAGAAGCATTTTTAAATGATTCTTACAAAAAAATGTATAAAAGCTGAAATTGGCTTGCTTTCCCCTTGGCTAAACAGCAGGCCTTCAGTGAGCAGGGTAAACTGGGTGTTAGTTGTATAACAAAAACCTTAAGTCCAGTGAAATCCTTCATACATATAATATGCAAATGCTGCTCTTGCCACTTCTGTGCAGTTAAGGTAGGCTAAGTTGAAAATACCTAAGCATTGCCCCTTCTCAGGATGCGGAGAATGCAATACACTTTTTTATTTTCCCAAAAATGAAGAGACCTACAAGGAATAGGATTTATTCATGGAGCCCATGGGTGCTGCAATATTACAATAACTTGTACAGTCAGTGGTTGCAGTGCCCATTTTCGCCTGGAACTTGCCGGAGAACATGGTGGATCAATAAGTATGCTACTGTTAACTAGCCACAATTAAAAAGCTTTCAAGCCTAGACATGTGGAGTCAAAGACTTTCTTTTTCGTATGTGAGGTCCGGAGTTTAAGACTATAGAGTCTAATAATGTTAGTGTACAGTAGTTCAGTGTTGCAACATTATTACACACGGAATGATCTTCAGGTTTAACTATACAATGGTAAAGCCTAGTTCATGTTGCTTTCTTTCATTTTGTCTGATGGTGTAAGCTTACTACCCTAACCGGCTCTAATCTAACGAGCAATGAGGAATTATTTACATACGACCTGTCTTACAGATATGAATGTTAATGAGCACAGGATACACACCCACCACATCTGTGTCTGCTGAACAGGTCACAATAATCTAATTGTGTTTATTACAATTTAATGGTTATAATTGGGTTAAAAATGTGAAATAAATATTAATAAGGCAATCAATTGTCACTTCTGGGGAATATTACCACAATTTTAATCCAGTTTCCTGGACCTTTAATTGTGTATTTGGTTAACGTTAGCCGAAATTTGGCAGGCTAGCTAGCTAGCTAACTAATGTCACCTCCATCACTAACGTAAGCCAGCGAGTGTGTTCAGATTTAGTGCAGTTCAGATGCAGTGTGCATGCTAGCTAGCTAACGTCAAGTCTTCTGGCTAATTCTGTCACGAATGTTAGCATGCTCAATTCCGAAATCCTAAAATGGTCTTGGTAAATTATCTGAATGCAGCATAAACTTACAATTCTGCAGATTTGTGAACCCATTTACAGATTTGTGAATTCATTCTACAGCTTTGTGAGTCCATTCTATAGAGTTGTGAATCCATTTACAGATTTGTGTATCCATTCTACGGATTTATCTCCCTTTTCACTGCAAAGAAGCAGCATTGGTTTCACAAGCACTTTGTTAATAGCTGAAGTTGCAGCAATGAGCACTGGCATATATACAACTGGAAATTCCAAATTGGGGGGGGGGGGGGGGGGAGTACACAAAGCATTTAATTATATATACATATAATTCATTAATGAAATGAGATTGACAATAGTGCAACTGTTTTGAAAAGAAGTCTATTTAAATGCTATCACATTTTACTGTGCCAATTATTATAAATAGCACTGTCAAGTCTTTGCATAGTACATGTGTTTTGCCAAAATGAACAAAATGTGCAATTTTTCTGTCATGTTTTCTGTCATTTTTGTTGTAGCACTGTGTAATTACATTAGCAATTATTTGTTTACTGTTAACTGGTGATTCTTCCTGGTGCTGGTGTAAGCACCCTGGGGTTATAATCTTATAATCTACTGGCTCTAGAGCGGAATTTGAGCTGTTTGTGGGGTGTGCGAGTTTGTGACACAGTACAGTAAGAATTTAAGTCTGTGTCCCTCACAGGCTGAATGTGATTGAAAAGTATGTCAAATTAATTGACCTGCAGACAAGCCCAAAGGCAGAAGGAACATACACATTCACACACGTGCATGCACACACGCACACACCCTCACAGACACGGGGAGAATATACACACATGGAAAGTTGGCTAGATTCTAGTATTCTAATCCTGGTGACCACGTGTGAACGAACCACAGCTCTCCTCTCAGGTAAATGTACTATACCGCTTGTCCCCTAAGGTACATGTACTGTACTGCTTCACTCATCTCAGGTTAATTGAACTACATTACACCTGCCCCCTCAGGTAAATGTACTACACTATACCTGTTGCCTCAGGTAAATGTACTATAGCACCCCCGTCCACTCAGGTAAATGTGCCATAAACACCGGTTCCCTCTGGTAAATTCACCACACCACACCTGTCCTCAGGTAAATGTACCACCATTGTCCTCTCATATGAGTTTCACCATTCAGCTGAGATAAGCCATCCCACACCATTCTTCTCAGGTAATATCTTATATGAGATATGCCCCCTTTATGTATGCCCGTTCGTTCAGGCAAGTTCTTCTGAACTCTTTCAGGGGTAAATAAGGCTCTTTTTTGTGGAGTGTCATGGAAGACAACCCCCTTTCTGTTTGCTGGGAAAGTTAAATGTCATGAATTCTTAATGCTTAACGAGGCCAGCAGCTCTTAAGTAAGTGCTCCGTAACATTTCAGCTAATTGGCTTCAGTGGCTGTGCGTCCTTCTTGTAGTGGATTAAGAGCAGGGCGAACTGAGGTTGTGGGGGAGCATGGAGAGAGGAAGGGCTGAAGGCCACAGAGGAGTTTGCAGAAAGGGGAATGGTAACAGGAATGTAGTCTTTAGATGGTTTTGACAGGAGTGGTCTTCACCTTATTCGACTGTGGTCAGGTTGCCAGCGTGTGAATCAAACTCCAAAAAAATCCCCAAAACTATTTGATTTCTTTGTTTTATGTTGTTGTTTGTCTGTATGTATTTTTGCATTGTTTTAACCCTTTCCCAATGTAGGGTGGGGGGGTGTTCAGTGTATTTGGGGGAATACACTGAACCGAACTGTGGTTCTTCACAGAAGGACAGAGGAAGGCAGACATTTTGGAGCTTCAAAAGGAAGGCTTGAGTACTGGTGGACAGGGTGATGTGGAGAGACAGGAAAAGAAGTGGCCAGTGCCACAGGAAGACTCTTCTGTAGATAAGGACAAGGAAAACCAGGAATAAAGAAGGAGGGAAAAAGTGAGAAGGCAAGAAAGAGAGGTGAAGACATGAGTGAGAAGGAGAGAGGAAGAGGCAAGAGGAGAGGGAGAGAGCACAAAAAACAGGAGGGAGAAGCAGAATGAGAAAGATGGAGAGGGAAGGTAAAGGAAAGACAAAGGGGAAAGGAGGGAAGGGAAAGAGAAAGGTACTGAGGGGAAAAAGAACATGTGAGGGACAGGCAGAGAGTAACGAGGGAGGGTGAGGGAGCGAGCGGGTTTAGTACGGGCAGCAGTGGCCGCAGTTCGCCGTTGGTCACAACCTCGCACTGCTTCCTGTCCCAGACTCCACCCACCTCAGCCCCGGCGAGTGGTGGGCTCGGCCGAGTCCTCACAATTGTCGGGAGAGGCAGGCAGTCACGCTCGGCCCCCCCGCTCCCCCAGCAGCCTCCGCCTCCCGGTCTTTCTGTGTGCCTGTCCCGCCATCGCCGCCAATTACCCGAGCGGGACAGAAGCCGGGCCCTAATCCGCGGCGGCGTCCGAGAGGCATGCCCGAAGCCCGGCCCCCCGCCGAGCGCATCTCTCCCGCCCCGCGAGGACAGGGGAGGCGCCGCTGCGCCGCCGCAGCCTCCCCGCGGGACCAGCCGGGCCGGGCCCAGCGGGCCTCCGTCCCCCCCCCGGGCCGCCGGGGGCTCCGGGACCCGCCCGCGCGGCTCGGGGCGCGCCGCCGCCGCCGCGTCGATCCCGCCCGACAATCTCCGCGCTAACCGCCATCGATCCGCTACCGGGCGGGCCGCGGCGGGGCTTCCGGCCGGCCCCCGCACCCGTCCCTCCCCTGATGTTCTCGTCCTTGTTCTTTTTCTCTGTTCTTGTTTTTTTTTCCCTGAGCTCCTGTTCTCCTCCTTCTGAAAACCTTGCGAAATAGTCTTCCTAGAGTCCGTGAGCCGGATTGTGACTGGCGGACAGCGATTGGAGAGCTCGGAAATGGCACTTCGCCTCTCTGTGTCTCTCACGCTTTGTTAATGCAGGTGTGCTTTTGTTTTCTCCTTCCTGGAAAAATAGTAGCTGTGGGTTTATGAAGTCCTGCACTTGGGTGTAACGGGTGCAGTGGGTGGTGGGGGGGGGGGGTGTTTTAAGGGCATATCTGAACGGTTATGGTCTGGCAGCAAGGATGTGCGGGAGGGTTGCTGGGGTCAGGGGGGTGCCTGCTGATTGATGTTTTTCAATGGGGGAGGGGGGTGGGTCAGGGTGTTGTGCATGTGACACAAAGAATGCTGTATACTTTGTCCAGGATATAACATCAAAGGTCTGTTCTGGAGTCTGAATTTTTGGGCTATTCATACTGAACAGCACCCCATCTGGCCAACTTTGGTAAACACCCCTATACGTCCTTCAATGAGCAGGCAGCACTCTTTCTGAAAGGATAAATAACGGAGTCAGAGGAATGGAGTGATAGAAGAGAGAGAAAGAAGAATTGAGGGAAGGATGCAGATTAGGAGTGAGAGAGGGTACGATCAAAAACAGAGGAGGATCTGTAAAAAAAAAGAGGACCAGATTAGGGAGGATGAGAAAGAGAGGTGAGAAAGGATATTTAAGACGAGGATAAAAATAGTTATATGGGGAAGGAGAGAGGCATTGTTCGTTTCAGTAGCACATTTGACTTTGATATTGAATGTCATATTAAAGGAACCGCCTACCTTGACCCCTCAACTTCCTCCCCAAATATTAAATGTATAGGTTACAAAGTAAAATGTATAGGTTTTCATGTGTGCTGTAGCCATGCCTGAATCACAAAGAGGACTCCCAAGCAATCATAAGGGTGCATAGTGGATCTGAATGTCTAACTGCAGCTCAAGAGCGTTCTAGTTTCCAAGTGTCGCGAGAGACCTGACATAGTTTCCTTTCAGGTAAATTGGATTTTTTTTGTTGTTGTTGTTATTGCATTTAGGCCCAAATTCTAATTCAGTGCTCTTGGCTCCCTGTTCCTCGAGCACTTCAGTAGTTGCACTTCTTTAAGTTAAATCCCTTATTGTTGGGCTTTTATGCACTTTATATTCTTTAGCACAATAAGGAAAAACAAAAAGGCAAGCACATTCCTTCTTATTTACTTCCTGTTCTTGCGGTTCCCATGGTTAAATATGTCAGCACTGAGAAAGTGTTTGCATAGGCCATAGGTCAGTTGCCTTGCTGTTGTCTTTGCAGTAGGGCAGAGACAGATTTAGCAGACAGGTCAGGTGCTAACATTGGTAGGAAATCTTCCATTCATTGCAAACAGCAGCGCTATGGATTTGCTACAAAGGAGCGCTCGGCAGTTGTGAACTTCATTAAGGGTGCTACAAAACCCAGATAACAATGATTAGAAATATTTTCATTCTCAATTTTCCTCTTCTTTTTGCATAAAAAAGCCTGTCTGCCTCCATCATGAGGTGTGACAACTAATATTTATCCAGCTACAAAAAAAGTGGTTTTCACATGATGTTCCACTTTCAGCACTGAATCGTTTTTACAACAGGAGACCACAACATACAGCGTCTCGTTTTATCAAGTATCTCTGAGCTAGAACCTGAGGTGCAGAAGATGTCGTAAAATGCTAAGGTAGCGCGACTGAATACGTTACATCGCTATCCATTGTATCTGCTCCTGTTGACATATTAACTCATTTTATTAAAGTATGTCTGTGTAGGGCCAGTTTTTGAATGTGCTGTATTTATTATAAACATTCACCAGTCATTTTCACTCCCCTATATGGAGCAAGGTCTAACTACAGTAATATTGCAGTAATATTCACCAGAACAATACTCAGTCAGCTTGGAAGCTGACTGTTTAAAGTCTGCTCTATCCCAGCTAACAATTTTTGTTTCTCAGAACGTTCCGGAAACATCAGGAGTTAGGGTAAATGTTCCCAGCATGTACATTTGCCTGGATTCCTCTGAATGGTATCTTTACATCACAAGTCCAATTGCAAGAATGAATTTTAAAAAATGTAATTATGGGTGGTCACTCATTCAAATTATATCAGGGATGTAAACAAAGTTTCAATATTTTCATGCAGAACACTCTGTTACTTTGAGAGTATAGTTTTGGAGGGGATATGTCAAGGTTGGTACCATTTTAGTATTTATTTGCCTCAATGAAGGTACATTTTTGGTGTATATCTGTCTATGGAAGTCCAGTTTTGGTGTGTATCTGTCTGTGAGACTGTATTTTTGTGTGGATTTTGGTGTGGATCTGTCTATGAGACTGCCGTTTTAGTGTGGATCTGTCTGTGAGAGTGTAGTTTTGGTGTGGAGTTGACTGTGAGAGTAGAGTTTTGGTGTAGATCTGTCTGTGAGACTGCAGTTTTGGTGTGAATCTGTCTATGAAAGTACGGTTTTAGTGTGGATCTGTCTGTGAGACTGCAGTTTTGGTGTGAATCTGCTTGTGAGAGTAGAGTTTTAGTGTGGATCTGACTCGCTGAAGGACAGGTGATGCAGGGTTGTTGTGTGAAGGCAGGATTTGAGAGGTCTGTATCTGCATGGCAACGAGGTGAGAATAAAAGACAGAGACCTTGATATCCTCAATAGAAAATCCTAAAAGACTGCAGTTCCTTTCAGCTGCCCACACACTGCACATTCATTCTCTCTCTCTCTTTCACAAACACACACACATACACACACACACACACACACACACACGCACACATACACACACACACACACACACACACACACACACACACACACACACAAGTACAAGCATACAAACATGACAGATACCCACACACACACACACATGCACACACACACACACACACTCACACACACAAGTACAAGCATATAAACATGACAGACACCCACGCACACACACACACATACACACACACGTACACACGCATACACACACATGCAAGTACAAGCATACAAACATGACAGACACCCACACACACACACACACACACACACACAGGTACAAGCATACAACAAACACAGACACATACACAAGCATACAAAAATCAAAGCCACACACACACAGGAACACACAATTATACAAACATCGCAGACATGCATACATATAATATAGACACAAGTAAATACACACAAATACATATACATTCACATGCAAAAATGCATATGGACACACAAAATTAAATGCATACATTCAGAAGCACTCACACTCACTCTCCCACAAACACCTTATTGCTATTCACGAACTGTTAATTGCAGAGAATAGAATGACACATTGAGTGACATCACACATACGGGCTCTGTGCCCTGGCCCGGTGCCTGCACTGACTGCACCAGGCCAGGACCGAGATGCAAAGAGCAACACTTCCTGGCAGGCCTCTTAATGTGTCTCAGATTTATTTATATGTCTATTTGTTTAATTGATGCCTCCCCCTGCCCTGCTCCCCTGCCTCCTCCCATGGTCAGCCCACAAAATTTCAGCTCCCTTCCTAATGAGCAGGTGAGACGGGATTTGGGCTAATTACCTTTTCGTGACTCGCATCATAATCAAGGAAAACATTAACAAAGAACAAATTAAAAAGAAATACTCCAACCAAACATTATGGCGTGAGTAATATTATTTCTGGATATAAAGGTGTCTATAAATACAGAATGTGTGTCAGGAGTAGAGGGGGAGATGGTAGCTGGGGACTGTGTACATGTGCATATAGCCGTAATAAGAGCAGTAGCAGTTAAAGGAGAAGTAGCAACGGTATTAGCACAAATAATACTTATAGCAGCAGCAGCAACCATAGTAGCCGCAGTAGAAATCATAGCAATGGAAATACCAGCAATTATATCAGAATAGTAATTACAACAACAACAGCAATTGATGTTGTTGCCATTGTAGTAGCATGAGTAATACTAATATAATGAATAGTAAATGTAACAGTATTAGTAGCGATATTATTAACTATTGCATTCATAGCGGTAGTGATAGTAATAGAGCTTGGTTGCCTCTGGAATGGATGTTCTCTCTGGTAATATTGATAGCAACAGCAGTATTACCACCACTAGTATGGTGATAATAACAATAGTAGCAATACCAAAGTTAGTAATAGCTACCAATGATATCGGGCTCAGTATAATTTGTAATAACAATAGTAACAGTAACAATCTTAGTAATAGCTACCATAATATTAGTGGTAATAATGATGGCAATGGTAGTAATATGAGGAAAAACAGTCGTCGTAGCAGTAGGAGCAGCAGAATTAATGGTAATAACAACAGTCGCAGCTTTCATGGTAATAACCACAGTAACGGCAATAACACTGATAATAGCATTAGTAGCATCCATGGTAACAAGAATATTAACAGAAAACGGAAGCAGTATTCATAGTAACAATGATAGTGATAGCAGCAGTATTAGCGGTGAAATTGTAGTGTGGGGATGGCATTGGGCAGACCTCACGCTGAGTTGTGAGTTGGACACTTCTCTCCCCTAACCAGCGCTAATAAAATAAGCGTTGGATTCTGCGAGACTGGCAGCGTCTGACTGCCGGAAAGGCTCATTTGTCTCCCTAATCTTACACAAAATAACATTTGCATTCAACCAGCTGCCTATAATAACGCTTGACAGTTATGAGGCAGCCTGGCCACATTACCATTAATCTCGATTAAATAAAGCTTAGCGCTTGTCGCATGAATATTTACAGTGTGGCCAGGCCCATCAGCCACTGTAAATTCATAAATCATTGCCCCAGATTATGGGATTTATGGCTGTTTTATTATTCATGATCTGCCTTTTATGTGTTTATATATTTATTTTCCACTCCACATGCAACCAATAGTGATGGCGTTGGAGGTAGGTGGGGGTTTGGAGGGGGAGAGGGGGGGTTTACACCTCCCTCACTGTTCCCTGTCAATCAGAGCCTGCTCCCACTTCCTACCACTATAGGATTAAACCCACCAGAATTACAGCATTCCCACCCATGTTATTTGGTTCCTTTCCAACTGTCCAGTGTGTTTATTTGACCTTCAACCTCCATTGACCCTTGACCCCCAGATAACCCCTCTCCTTCACTCCTTTGTCCTATGAACTAATTCACCACAGGTGGCGGTAATAACTGGCTAATTATATAGTGGTTAGATACACAACTTTTCTGTCATAAAAAGTTAGCAAGGGAAGTGCTTGGATGGGCCCCACAGTCTGGTATTGGATCCAGAACATTCTGATGTCGGCTGTGGCTAGCAACCCTGCAGGACATTTTGGAGCAGTATTGCCCAGGGAGGGAGAGATTTAGTCAGCTGGGATGACCACGTGTAACAGCTCACCAGTGACCCCCGCTGGTCAACTCAGCACCGACATTCTGCTTTCTTAAAGCTGCGGATGAGGTGACCTCCTCTGATTCATGCTTTGGAAGATCACCTTGTGGAGCATGAAAAGAAGCAATGACTTTATGTACTCCACAACATCTCTTCAAATTTTACAGCGGAGATGGCAACAATGAGCATGCCCTGTGAGGATGATTGAGTGTACTAATTTGAAAGGACAAAAGGGGGTATAAAGCATAAATAAATCTTTGTATGGCCACCCAAGAGTGCCACTGCCCCATGCCTTCAGATCATCTAAGGGGCTGAGATTGAGAGATGATTGGCAGGGGGCAGGAGGGGATCGGAACACATTCAGGCATACGGCCTTGCCAAGGAACGGCAGCAGCGGTGCCAAGCTAGGCAGGGGAGCGGCGCATTTCCCACAATCCTTTGCTCCCTCTCTCCTGTTACCCCGTTCTGATCTGTCCTCCACCGCTGTCCGTCCGACCAACCAGCCAAGTCCCTTTTCATCTCGGTGTCAGTTCCCGTTTTTAGCAGGCTTCCGCGTGTCGTCTTCCTCATTTTGCAGAGAAACCAATCTGTCCTTTGCCGGAGCGCGGGTCCTTTCATGTTTTTGCGGGGCCCCCTGCTGTGGCGGAGTTGTTTGGGTGTGCTGGCTGGGGTTCTGCTCAGGAGGCTGCAGGGAGGTAATCAATGGAAAGAGATCAGAGAGATACTGCATATGCAGTGGCTCTCTTATCCCTTTTTACATTACACAGAGCAGTGGGCAGGTGTGTGTGTGTGTGTGTGTGTGTGTGTGTGACCATTAACAAGTTACTGAATCCCTTTCACATATTCTAAATGGCTGCAGTGCATACAAAAGGTTGTACATAGCAAGATATGATAGAATTGTGAAACTGTTGGTGAAGGGCCTATTACCATCATATCCGTTTACTGTGAGAATGAGCAAGCATCCTCAAGTCATTTCTACCATGTTCTATCTTTGCAATAATGATACTGACATATCCTACAATGTGTCTGCTCCAGATGTTGATGATGAAGGAAGCAGAGCTGAGTTTGTTCTAGAGCTGGACTTTTCTTTTGATTCCAGTCTAGAAGAGGCCTTCCTCACTAAGGTAGGCCTAATGAAGTATACACTCTTGAACAAATTGGCAATAAATGTAGAGTACTAGTATTTATATTTGGTAGCCTTGGCAACAGACTAGTGGTGAGAGGTCTGCACCTGGCTGGGATGTTATAATCGTGACCAAGGCAGCTGGCAACATATTGTTCCATGTCAGCAATAATAAGTAGCCGCCATATTTGGAGGCGGTGCTGCTGCCTATACCCCTAATGAGCCTGCAAGTGTCCATATCATTATTCTGTGCTGTGTGTCTCCATTGTTAATGCCATTTGATGTCGCGTCCTGTATGTGGACATGAATAAAAGTATTAAGTGTGTGTGTATGTGTTTGAACACTGATTCTGAAGACTGTCTCTGTGTCCTGTGGCAGGTGCGGTGATGATGCTGTGGCGCCGGCATTTTGTCTTCCCTTCACTTGCTCTCGTTTCCAGGTGACTGATGTGAAGGTTAACTGCCACTTAATGTCCGTGTTTAATGACCGGCGGGCGCTCCTGCCAATCGCCGCCGCCCGGGTCCGAGCAGCTGCGGCCGGGAGCGACCGGCGGAGCGGAACTAAGACGGAGCATGTGTCTCGGGTCGGCGCCGCTCTCCACCCAGCAGCTGCGCCGCCGTCGGCCGAGGCCACTCGACCGCACGCTCCTCAGACCCGGCTCGCGCCGTCGCATCGCCGAAACGCCGTCCCAGGAGACGGGTTTGCTTTTACGCGAAAGCGCGCCGAATCACTGTATCCGTTTTTACAGGATATCTAGTGAACAAAGAAGTTACGTATTTGCGGGGGAGCTGTTTCGCTTTTTCGGTGCGTTTGCTCTGTGCCATAGGCGAGCGAGCGGGCTCAGTTTTTCACTGAGAAAAAGCAGAGTGAGATGAAGCGAGGGAACGAGACGCAGTGAAAGAGCGAGGGCAGAAAACTGCTGAAAGAAAAACATCTCGATCGACCTGCGCGGGCAGGATCACGAGCCACGAATTAAGGTTTGAACACAAACATGCAGGCAGGTCAAATGAGAGATTTCCTGGGAAATTGACTGAAATAGACGCCTGCATGTTGGTGGGTAGTTATATCAAAGATGTAGAGGAGATCGGAAAGGGACTCAGAGAGAGAGAGGCTGGTATGTTGCTAGGGAGATGGACTACGGAGATTGATTTGTTGGCAGACAGGTAGACAGACGGGTGGATTTATGGAAGGATGGGTAAGCATGATTCTCAATGGATTGATAGAAAGAGTGAGGATGTACAGGACAGAGAGGGGGGAAAGAGAGAGAGAGAGAGACAGAATGATAGACAGGTAGCTTGCTCTCTTGGGCAGATTGACAGGTGGCATTAAACGTGACATGAACAGAATGTGGCATGACTGATGTGAAGGTGTTGGTGTTAGTTAATGCACTGCTGTTCTATTTCTTCCCTCTAGGGGGCATCAGGCGATCGTATCCACGCATCTCCTTCCCAGCTACAGTGGGGGGGGGGGGGGTTGCAGAGGGTGATGGGGGGAGGGGGGGAGACAGAGGATGGACGCACTCATGGACAGATATTACAGTCATCTCCCCACAGGATCCGTGCTGCCTCCTCTTGTTCAACAGTACTTCTCCTCAATGAACTTTAATAAAGGAAATGTGCCCCAATTCCGTGGGTCTGGGGTCCAAATAATGAAACATATCGATTTGAGCATTACGTTCTAGTCGATACTCTCCCAAGGTGGGAGGGAAGGCTTGCAGGCGGCAGCCGGGATGGTTACGAGGATGAGAGCGCCACCTAGAGCCAGTCACTGAAAGAGAGCATTAGAGAGACTAGAAATACAGACGGGTAAAACAGCAGTTCTTAATCACCATTATAGAAATGTCTACGTTTTAAAAAATCTGTGCTTATTCACATTAAGGTTTCTTCATCAATGCTCTCTCTGCAATTTGTTTGCTGGTTTGTTTTCTTTGTGTGTGTGTGTGTGTGTGTGTGTGTTTGTTTATGTGTGCATATATTTGTGATTGTAAATGCATATGTGGACTAGGTGTGTAGGTGTATGTGCAAGTTATGTTTTTTGTGAGTGCATGCATGTAAGCTGGTGGGCTATGTGTGTGGGTGGGTTTGTGTGCATGTAGGTTTTGTGTAACTGCTTGCATTGTGTGCATGTGAGTGTAGCTCCGAGTGTGTGTGTGTGTGTGTGTCTGTGTGGTTCTGTGTCTTTGTGTCTGTGTGTGTGTGTGTGTGTGTGTGTGTGTGTGTCTGTGTGGTTCTGTGTCTGTGTGTGTGTGTGTGTGTGTCTGTGTGTGTCTTTGTGTGTGTGTGTGTGTGTGTCTGTGTGGTTCTGTGTCTTTGTGTCTGTGTGTGTGTGTGTGTGTGTCTGTGTGTGTCTGTGTGTGTGTGTGTGTGTGTGTGTGTGTGGTTCTGTGTCTTTGTGTGTGTGTGTGTGTGTGTCTGTGTGGTTCTGTGTCTTTGTGTCTGTGTGTGTGTGTGTGTGTGTGTGTGTGGTTCTGTGTCTGTGTGTGTCTGTGTGTGTGTGTGTGTGGTTCTGTGTCTTCGTGTCTGTGTGTGTGTGTGTGTGTGTCTGTGTGGTTCTGTGTCTTTGTGTCTGTGTGTGTGTGTGTGTGTGTGTCTGTGTGGTTCTGTGAGTGTGTGTGTGTGTGTCTGTGTGGTTCTGTGTCTTTGTGTCTGAGTGTGTGTGTGTGTGTGTGTGTGTGTCTGTGTGGTTCTGTCTTTGTGTCTGTGTGTGTGTGTGTTGTACACCCTTGATTTCTTGTTTCTGAGACAGAGTGGCAGCTGTGCCGGGGCTTTCAGTGCAGCCCTGAATGGGCTGTGTGTCTGTGCAGCGCTGTCTCCTCCATCTCAAGGCCCCGAAGCCTGATAATAGGCCCACCGTTGTTCCCTCTCCTCTCCCTGCAACTCCTGTTCATCCAGCGTCTCTCACCCACACAAGGACACACACACAGAGTCTCTGTAACCATGGGCACATGCGCGCACACACACACACACCTCCCACAGCCCCACCTATTCCCTCTCTTTACTTGTGTGTTTCATTCTCTCTCTCTAAGGATGTGTTCCTTCTTTATCTTCTCCTCGCCTCCCTCTACCTGTCCCACAACTTGTATTTTCTCTTTTCTCTTTGCTTTCTCCCCTCACGCTCTTCATTTTTTCAACATTTCTTCCCTCTCTCCTTTCCTCTCATTTCTGTTTCTGCTGTCTCTCTTCTTACTCCGTGCCTTTCTTCCTTCTCTCATCTCAATTCTTTCATTCTGTCAATTCTCTTTTCGTTTATTTCCTCTTTTGTATTCTGTGCTCTCTCTCCTCATTTTCTGCTCTCTCTCTCTCTCTAATTCAAATTCATAATGCTTTATTGGCATGAAATACATTTGCAGAATATTGCCAAAGTGCACATAACAGAGATAGATAAATAAACTGTATGACCAAAAGTATTTGGACACCCCTTGGTCTGCTTCTGTTTTTCATGGTTTGGGCTAGGCCCCTTAGTTCCAGTGCAGGCAAATATTAATGTTACAGCATACAATCACATTCTAGATGATTCTGTACTTCCCCGAAGGTTTGGGGAAGGCCCTTTCCTGTTTCAGCAAGACAATGCCACTGGCCACACATATTTTTACATAGAAATTGTTTGTTTTTTTTAGAAGGTTGTGGAAGAACTTGACTGACCTGCACCACGCCCTGACCTCAACTCTATCCATCACCTTTGGGATCAATTTGAAAGTAAACTGCAAAAGAGGTTTAATCGCCCAATCAGTATCCAGCCTCACTAATGCTCTTCTGGCTGAATGGAAGCAAATTCCTGCACCAACATCTTGTATAAAGCCTTTCCAGAAGAGTGGATATTATTATAGCAGGAAAGGGTGGACCAACTCAATATTAATGCTTATAATTTTGGATGAGATGTCAGATGTCCACATACTTTTGGCAATGTAGTGTACATTAGAACATGAACTTAAATTGAACAGAACAATTGCTATCTAACTGTGATAACAAAACAAACATTGTTATTATTATTAGTAGTAGTAGTAGTAGTAGTAGTATGACAAAAAAATAAAATGAATAATTCATTAATTCATTCATTAATTTGGTGGTCAAACATTGTCCCTCAAATTATGATAGGCAACGATATACTGGAGCTCTCTCTTATGCACTCTTCTCTGTCTTTTCTGTCTGCTTAATAATCAAGAGGCCAAGTCTGCCTAAAAAATGTATCAGGTATAGCTGGTGTGCCCCCTTAACGACAAGCGGCTCCAAGCTGTGTCCTGGCAAAGATGAAATGTGCACATAAAAAATGAAATAAACAGTAACTCATATTTACTATTTATACAGACTGGGAGTAGGAACTCCTTTGATTATCTATTTAACTCAATAATAACTGAGTAATACATGTAGATTATACAGAATTTCTGTCCTGTATTACACATTAAACTTGCATCCGGTTCTTGGCTGGAGGGGAAAAGTGCGTAATTTGTCATTCCTGAAAATGACACAAGAGGGCACTATCTTCAAAGGTGAAACAGGACCAAATAGAAAAATGTGATGGCGGAGTGCTAGGCTTTAAAAAATTTTTAAAACGGAGCCTTACCACTCCGGGACGCAATTATTTGATTAAAGCCCATGCGTCACAGACATTGATTTATAAATATGCATTGCTATATTTTAACTGTTTTTTCTAAGTTTCCTTAAGAAACGTGTTATCTGGAGAGAAAATAACTTTACAAGTGTATTAGATTGAACATAGGTGGGTAGCGTTGGCTCGGTTCCATCATTATCACTCCAGAAGCGCATTAAGCGAACAGAAAGTGCCAGAAAACGTTTCGCAAAAAGGATGATCGGAGAAGTGCTTATAAAATATATTATTATTAAGTGTCAGAATCTCAAAAGTTAAACTTCACCGGCACACCTTGCTCTCTGGGGAAAGAAATGTTATACTCTGCAGCTTTTTGCTGCACATCTGGTTATTTTACAGCTGCTACATCACTGCTGTTTTGCTATATAGGGATCGTTTTATTATGGATTTAGCGGATGGCATACCATGTTGGTGTACTCTGCAGCAGTCGAGCATTTCAGAAAAATACTAGAAAAATACTGCTGCATGTAGGCTAGTTGTAAATACGAAGTTTGAATATGAGTTGGCGTAGTGGTGTGATGTTTAAATCAATGAGATGCAAAACGTATTCAATTAGGACATTAGAAGCGGTTGCGTTTGTAGCGATAGAAATAGTAGTGGTTTTCTTGTATCAAAAGTGCTGGTGGTAGGCCTAATGTCTAAGCTACATTTTATTATTTTACAAACATATAGGAAGTACATAAAGTGCATAAAATAAGGATTAGGATATCATATTAGTTTATTTTGGGAAAGTACATTATTGCAATTGTCATTTCTGTTAACTTGCACAATAATATTGAGCAAGACTGAAACGATACATTGCTGATATAGTTAGCTACTTAGATAAGTGAGATAAACATTAAACCGCGGTCGTATTTTGATGACGTCATTGGGACTTTCCGGGTAGCTACGAGAGATGTCATAGATGTAGCTAGCTATAGCAAACTTGGTAACGAAAGGGGGTACGAAGAACACAGGAACGAGGAAGAAAGTCGTACGAAAATAATGAAGGGAGAAAACGACTCATTCATCACTGAGTGCTTTAAAGAGTAAAAACTCCACTAACAAGCAATATTAACACTGAAATAACCACCGAGGACCGAATGTCAACAACGCGGCCCCTCCTCGGGATGAAGCGAATCACCGAGTTAACCTGCTCGGAGCCTCCGGGAGGCAGGCTGTCTGCGCCGGTCAAAAAGCAGCAACAAGACGCGCTGACAGTGGACGAGTTCACAGTTCCTGAGGCTAAGCAGGAGGAGTTGAAATGCGTCAAGCCTCGGGTTGAGCAGGTTTTTGAGGTGGCGTTCACCATTATCGGCCTGTTAGACCCAACCGGAGCCCACGGAACCAAAGCGTCCCGGCAAATTTGGCTTCAGCTTAAGGGAAAGAGAGAGGATGTTTCAAAGGCTAAGGTAACGTTTGACGTGTTACACTTCTCTTAACATTACAGCATTCGGTGTATACATACGTAGTTTCAGATAATACTGAAAACACACAACGAATGTCTCCTTGTGCCTTTCAATTGTTTAAATATAACCTTAGGTTGTCTAACCTAAACACTTCGTCGGTTGGTATCGCAGTGGAGTGTGACATTATTGGACAAGGTTGAACTTGGATTTGCGAATTTGGGTTCTGCGGTGTCAAGATAGACTCTTGTTAGTGCGTTTTGTATGCTATTGAATGTTGTAGTTCATTTTGCTTGCAATTTCGCATTACTTTACTTGGCTCAACATTACTAATACGACCAGCATTGCAGGTTCGCCATTACAATACCAAGCAGGGATCTAACGGTATTTCCTCCTTCCTTATCTTGGTTTGCTGTGTGGAATGTCCCAGTATGAATCCCGTGTTGTGTAATCATTCTACATCTCCGCCTGACTTAACTGGTTAATACCCAGAGCACAACGCATTGTGGTTCTAGTAGAAAGGTAGTGGTTGCATTATGACTCACTCCTACGCAGCGCAAATAGATAATGTTGGATGGCTGGCAGCAGTTTTTTCCCCCCTCAAAGTATTGGGAGACAAACTTGTATGTTGCATGTAAGTTGTGATCTTTCATAAAAGTTGGTAGTCATACATGCACATAGAACACATGGTCCGGCTAGAATGGAACGTTCCCTTCCACGTGTTCCTTGGTAATTTATGTTATTTCCCTGTCTTGATTCTAGTACAGTTTTGACAGTTTCGGACAGCCCTGGCTCTTCCCCTCTACGCACAACGTAGTTCCGCCCCCGCCTTTACGGTACCCAAGGTCGGTCGAGTTCATCTTCTCCCCAAACTGGCATCGGCTGGCCTTTGTCAAACTCAACGTGGAAAACGCTGTTACTGGTGCCAGTAAACGTGTAGCCCCCGCTAGACCCGTTCAGATCACACAAAAACGGAAACCCCACAAACCCCCTCTGACACAATCGCTCTGTCTCTCCGTTTCCTACTTTTGGTATCTGTGCGAAATCGCCAAACCATGCGCAACCCATGGAGGGACGAATTTAGATTGTGTCATGACTGTTGTAGAAGCCTTCCTGCAGGAAGTCCCAGCCCGGCCGCTGATTCATCTCTGTTTGAGCAAAATCCCCTAACAGCCTCATAGCTTCAGTTCTCATACATAGAAAGTCTATATCGGCCACACTGTCACCACTCGTCAGAAAACTTTAGTTACTGTCAGCCTTGTTCGTGATGCTGATCACTCACGTATATTTGGTGCTACTTGGTACCCTGTCAGGGCAAACTGTGTCATTAAAGAAGGGCAGTGTGATATGTGCTGATATTGTCAGCAGGTATGTTACTGACACTAAGCAGTTGGCGAAGTTTTTTTAAGCCGGTTGGCTGAGAGCACCGCCACCCTCCGCTGCACTGCTCAGTGTTGAGGGAGGGGGAAAACCCCATGCACCCCACCGTCAGTCCTAGAGCGTGAACATGGGCGACACACCTGTGTCTGTGAGCGCGCAGTCAAGCGGGTGGGTGTGTTTAACAGGTTACTACAACGAGGCCTGAATTCAAAGTGAGTCAGAAACGGCGGTTGTATGTAAAATCGCTCCAGTGCAGGTGAGTCACTGCTGCCAGTTGTCTCTGAAGTCGCTCGCAGTCACCTGTCGGTAAACGTTCTCCGGTAGAATTATCGTAAGTGACGTGAAAGGCCACAGCAACGCAGGAAACGCACCTCGAACCCCCCACCTTTTCAGGCGGCGTGGACCGTTCTTTGTGGCCATAGTCACCCTTCGCCCACCCCAGTCCCACAAGATAGAAACTGCCCCACACCCCGCCCCCACCCCCCCCCCCTCCCCAATCCTCAGCCCGTCTCACTTGGTGTTGAAATCAGCTTTCCTTCCCACGGTATCATTGTTGCTTGATTGTGTCTGGATCCTGGCCTCCTCAAGTCGCTAGGCTGTGAGTCAGTGTTGGTGTCATTCATAAGAATCTGTAAACAACACAAACAGTCGGAGTGCACTCTGACGCAAACACCGGTTGTTTGCTTCGGCTGAGAGTCTGGAGCATCAGTCTGTCAAAGGTCATTAGACATCACGAAACCCCCAGATACCGTGAACACGAAAGAGAAAGAAGTATCAGTTTGCCCGTGGATGCGTGCAACCCTTTTGCATAGATTGTGGCTCTTGCCTGTGGGATCTAAAATGCAAAATTATTCAGTACAGATGGGTTTGAGTACTGAAGTACTCATTATTTTATTCAAAAATTAGCCTGCTTGATAATATACGCAAATGAATTAACGGGTTTGGTTTCACCATTTGTTTTTGCATTGCAGCTTTGGCTGCTGGCTGTTTTTTAGGTTAAAACATTAGCTTCTATTGTTCTTAATCTGCAGTCAGCATTTCACCAGCGGTTGTGGCTCCAAAGCCGTGGAGTTTTCAACATTGCTGACATTAAAATGTGATGACTCAAGTCCCACTTGATTCTATGGCGCTGTTTGTTAGAATTCATATCGACATGGTGGCACCATGAATGGAATCTGCAGTGAAATGTAATCATCCAGCGAAGCCACGACTCTGTCATGTGTCTAAGGATCTTTGCTGGATTGTAAAGGTGTTGCCACATTCTAAGATTCAGCTGTGAATGGTTTTTGGTTCAAAGGTTGACCCCGGGTCGTACCATAGTGAAGTAAAAATAATTCAGCTGGCCAATTATCTGTAACCTTTGGATTGAAATTTCAGTCATTCAGTTGAGTGTGTAGTGTATCACTGTCCTGGTCGATGCGCTGTCTTTCTGTTGGTCTGGGGAGGGTGTAGACTACCACATGGCTCCTCCGATACATGTGGAATCACCAGCCACTTCTTTTCACCTGACAGCGAGGAGTTTCACTGGGAGAGCATAACGCGTGTGGAGGTTCACGCTATCTCCCCTAGATCCCCTCCCTGCTGAACAGGCGCCCCGACCAACCACTAGGAGTCGGTAATGCAACAATCAGGACTCATACCCTCACCGGCTTCCCACCCGCGAGCACTGCCAACTGTGTTCGTAGGAACGTCTGACCAAGCCAGAAGTACCGCTGCCGGGGATTGAACCTGGGTCTCTGCGGTGGTAGGCCTCTACCCTACCCAGACGGCCCCCTGAAACTGTAACTTATCGTTAGTTAATCTGCTGTATTTTCGGGGCCAGGACGATGCAGGAATCGTGATATGCCACTGTCCACTGTACCCATTCTCAGATCAAAAAGCCCTGTGATTCGCTGTTTGGCATTGTGGTTTCTCTCTTGATTTTTTTTGTCAGTTGAACAGAAAAAAACAGGGAAGAAGACTGTCTTGCAAAAGATGGTGTAATAATGACAAGGGTGCTCCAAGATTCTGTACAGCACGGACTGTACCGTGGCCTGTGCTTTGTGTCACAAACGTGCTAAATTTCTGTGGCAATTTCTTTTACACTGAACAGTTAATGCAGTGTTAATTGCTCACAAGACAAGAACGTTTTGAATAAGAGCTTTCACTCAGATCTTTCTCTTTGTAATTGTCTCTTTGCAATAAAATCTAAACTTGAAATTCATTCGAAAAGCTTAAATATAAAATATAAAATGAAATAATGAAAATATTGTTGGGTGGTTAAAGAAACAATTCTAGCTGATAAATCTTTCCCTGCCCTTGGCAGGTGACCTGAAAAGCTAAATTTAGACCCAGGTAGCCAGTCATCCTCTTGTAGTTTCAGTTTGATGTAACCAGTCGGTTGTCCCGGTTTAGCAAGTCCAGGTACGAGGTCCTGGACGATTAGGCGTATTTGCTCAGTTTGTGTATTTAACTTCTCAAATGGAGATGATTTTCCTGCCATTTTGAAACAGGGCCCCTGGCAATGGTACTGTCGCCTTTCAGAAGGCACTCTTGTAATTCTTATCTGTTGGACTGTACTGTGCTCTTTATAGGAGCACAATAAATGATTACACACTGCTGTGCCGCTCCTGGATAATGTGTGTACTTTTCTGTGTGCGTCTGAGTCACGCTGAAGGTGGTTACCCGCACTTGCACGAGCAGGGCAAGGCATTATGTAAACACTGGGACATTCGCAGGTGTTCTACTGTACGCAGTTTCGTCTATAAAGTAGCATTGTCTTGGGCAAGACCCGTGTTCAAGGCACAAGGAAATGTGAAAATCCTCGCTAACTCTCGAGCCAAGTGCTTGCTTTGCTCCCCGGGGTGACAAGCCGGTGAAATCTTAGCCTACGTTCAGCTCAGTACTGGTGTACTTCCTGCATAACTCTTTCCCTCTTGGATTACGACCCAGTCAATAAGTGTCCATGGGATTGTTTTCTTTTTGCCGCAGGGGTGAGGTGGAGGTCCCCTTGACTTGGGGGACCGCGATACCGCAGTCATGTGATGCCTACCGCGGAATTGAGCTCAGTACCGTCATCACCGCAAAATTTCAAAACTAAAAATTTGTATTTCATTTTTATTGCTGGTGAAAGTTACAGGAGTGCATATGGTGTGTGATATGAAATGTAAGCTCATCATATAAACACAATAATTGTTTAGTTATCATCATTGACTTCCGTTCAAGGGCTTCTGGAGAAACAAAACTTTTCAGTTGCTTGCCACTTCAGCTTCGAGCGCGAGGGGGTATTGTGAGGTTTTTTTTGCAGCTCATGAATTGAATTGCATTTCAGCTCCTCCAGGGTCGTGCGGGTCTTTCCAGGAGGAGAAGCCGCGATGCTGTGGGGTGTGCTTCCCTGTTCTTCCTGACGCTGTGCTGTCCTTGCAGGAGTACGTGAAGGGGCTGTGTGACCCGGAGCTCCAGAAGGTGGAGGTGTACCCGGCGGACATGCACTGCATTTTCGTGGGCGCGCGGGGCCTGTTCCTGGACCAGCTGCTGCGGGACACCAGCGCCGAGGTGGCGGTCCTGGAGCCGGGCCGGCTCCGCCTCCTGGGCCGGGCCGAGGCCGTCGTCATGGCGCAGAGCCGCGTGCAGCAGTTCGTGGCGCTCTTCCAGGAGAACAAGAGCCTGCCGGGGGACACGGAGCCCGCCGTCAAGCGGGCCTTCAAGACCTTCGTGGAGGAGCGCGCCGACAAGTACGCCATGGAGCTCCTGCTGCTCCCCAGCGCCCTGAAGGAGGAGCTGCTGGGCCTGGCCTGCGGAGCCTCGGCCCCGGCCGGCCCGCCCAACCCGCCCCCGGAGCCTCCGCCCCCCGACCCGCTGGACCGCTCCCGCACCAGCACGCCCGTCACCGAGCTGTCCAACCGCATCCTGGACGCCACCTTCGAGGACAAGGCGGTGGGGGCGGGCGGCGGGGAGGTGGTGCTGAACGGGCGGCCCTGCCACAAGCGGCGCTCCTCGGAGAGCGAGGCGCGGGACACCAAGCGCCAGTTCTCCCAGGAGCGGCGGGACGAGGAGCTGGAGACGGACTGGTGCTGCATCGGCGGCGAGGGCCGCGGCAAGCCGTCCGCCAACGCCGCCTCTGGGGCCGCCGCCGCCGCCGCCGCGGACGACGCGGTGTTGGTGCTGGACTCCAGCGAGCTCTCGGACGAAGGCGCCGACGGCGTGAGCCCCGAGACCAACTTCAAGTGCCTGGTGAACTTCTTCCGGACCATGGGCTACCAGCAGGAGGTGGTGGAGCGGGTGGTGAAGGAGGCGGGGCAGAGGGAGGACACCTTCCTGCTCCTGGAGCGCATCGTGGAGGAGAGTCAGAGGACGGGGGCGGGGTCCGGGGGCGGGGCGGGGATGCGCACGAGAGAGCCCAGGACCCCGAGCCCCTCCTGCCAGCCGGCCGCCGTCGCCTCTTCCTCCGCGGCCCCGTCCTCCTCCTCCTCGTCCTCCCGGGGCCGGGAGAAGGACCGAGCCCACGGCCGGGCGCACGCGGAGGTGAAGTCCAAGGAGAACATCCAGCCCGGCAGCAACGGCATGTTCCCGCCGGCGCACAGCGGGCTGGCCCCCGCCCACCCCGCCGGCCCCCCGAGGAGGACCGGCATCCCGCCGGGCCACCAGGAGATCATCGTCATCGCCGACGACGACGGCAGCGAGGGGGCGCGGCCAGGACCAGGGGCGGGGCCGGGAGCGGGAGCGGGGGCGGCCGTCAAGGCCAGGCCGGCTGCGAGGGCCAACTTTGCCGCCGTGGCCAAGATGGACTACCTGTCCCGGGGCACTAGGACCCTGGGGCCCGAGCGGGTGGAAAGCATGACGCCCCTCCGCAGCACCACCCAGCGCCCCCCTCAGACTCTGGAGCGCCCCGGCTGCTCCTACCAGACCGTGGGGCCCGCCCGGGTTCCCCCTCCCTCCACCCCCATCCCCGCCCTGGCCCCGGCCCCCAGCCCCATCCCCCAGCCGGCCCGCTGCGAGCCCCAGCCCCCGAAGGCCGCGCCCCTGACGGGCGTGTCCCGGTTCCAGCAGTCGCTGCGCACGCCCTACCGGCTCACCCTGCAGAACGAGCCCGGGAACCCGGGTCTCCGCCACATCATCATCGACGGCAGCAACGTGGCCATGATGTGAGTGTGCTCTCCGTCCGCTCTCACCCGCCCGGCAACGGCAGCCCTTCTCCATTGACCAATTGGAATCCTTTTTCAATGCTTTCCGACCAATAGCAATCATTTTTGGATGAGCCTTAAAATAGCGAATAGCAGACGCTGTTTGATAGCTTTCAGGCCACATTCGGTCTTTGTTTGTTGGATTTCACGCCAGTAACATCAAACTAGCAGGATTGGTTGATGCTGTTTACGCTCCTGGCTGAGAATGAATGAACGTATGTTGATCTCTACAGTGAGTCAGTTTTTGCACTGAAAGAACTGTCGGTCCCTGCAGATTAATTGTAGCAATATTCAACCTCAGGAGGACCGTTGAACAACCACAAATGAATCCCTCTATTATACTCCGCTGAAACTTATCAAGCTGTTCGCCGCAGGCTAAAACGTAGACATTTTTTTAGCTCATCGGCTGAATTTTGTTTCTTTTTCTGAACTCAAAATCGGAAACTTTCCTGAAATTCAAGCTAAAAGGTAATTACCCCAGCCCTGGTACATATTGTACTTTTGCTGTTTCGGTTTCACAGTCACTGAAAGCAAAAGGGCTGCGTTGGTGCTTTCACTCTGTCCTGATTTTTATTAGCTGCGACCGCAGCTCTCTATAGCTCTGTCTGTCGGTCGGTTGGTCGGTTGGTCCACAAAAGTGTCCCACCCCGTAGCGGCCACAGTTTTCGCCCCAGGAGGCTGAAATTTGGCATGGAGGTTGGTCATGACCGAAGGTAGAGCTGAGTAACTTTCAAGGCCGATTGACCAAGAGGGGGCGTGGCGATGGGCATGGCCTATCACAAAAAGGCGCATAACTCCAGAATGGATTCACAGGTTTGCACAAGATTTTGTGGAAAGGTTGGACATGAGCCAAAGAAGAGGTCACGTGTTTGTGTGAGGGTGTGTGCGTGGATGCGTGGATGCATGGATGCATGCGCGTGTGCGGTCGCAGCTATTGCGGGTTCGCGCTTGTTCAGGGGGTGAGGGGCAGCGGCAATTGTAGAGAGAAGCTGTAAGATCCTGATAATATGCTGAGACACCGCGTGTCGCTAGCCCCTTCTGAATTTCACCCAATCACACAGGTGCATTGTGGAGAACGAATCATTTTGATTGGTCCTCACAAGTGTCATTGACAGCTCAGGTGGCTCTGAGGCTTCTCTCCCACCTCATGTGAGCAGTGGATGGCCATTGGCTGCTTTTGGTAATGCACCTGCAGTCATGTGCAGAAAAAAACACAGGCACACCGCACCACGTCTTTGTTTTTCACTGATTCTGACTAACCACGGTTTGGTTCTGCTCTTCGATTGTTCGATGGAAATCGGCAAAAAAAGGCGGGGCGAACGGTGCCAACCCTTTGGAGGACCGTCTCAATCCCACGTCCTTCAGCCAACACCTCTCTCTCGCTCTCATACCCGTCTGTATCCCCTTCTCTTTTCTTCCCTCTTTTCTTAAGCCCTTCCCCACCCGCTGCCTACCCCTCTTTCTATTCTCCGCTTCTCCTGACGTCCCCTCCGCGGACGATGTCCTCTCCCGCGTGTCGACCCCGGCGTCCGAAAGGAGCGCCTTCGCTTTCGTGAGAACCCGATGCAGCGAGCGTTCGTTCTGGCGGCAGGTGCAGCGCACCTCACCTCCGCGTGAGCTGTCGGCGCTAGCGACTTCGGGCTGACCTCAGGCTGCTGAGCGAGGGTTGGTGTGGGTGTTAGCGCGGGGGCGGCCGGAGATCTTCCAGTAAACGCGACGGCGCGCTTCACACCCAGGAACCTCTGCCTCCCGCACGCGTGCACTGCTTCCTCCGCCGGGGCTCTGATCTGTAGAGCTGATAGAGGGCTTGCGTGGGAGTGCGCGCACGAGGTTGACATCAGGGGACCGAAGGCACCTGCCCTTCGGTCCCTCGAATTAAACATCATATGATGCTATGTAAAACATTTCTGGTTGTTCAAATTTCTTTCTTTCTTAGTTTATTGACTGGGCTTCAATGGTGATAGCGGTTAATTTGTAATATTATTAGCTGAAATCAATTTCTGCTTGTGGTGCTTAGGGGACTCCAACTCTTAGGTCCACAACCTACGTTTAGGGGACAGCAACCCAAAGGTCCACAGCCTAAGAAGTGATGTTATGTTCTCACCTTTTCCTTTGCTGTTCGGATCGCGTATTGATCACCTCCTCCAGACGGCCCTTGGTCTCGGGTGTTCGTTTCTGCTCCGGTCCTTTTACGTACAGGCCGCGGAGAGTCGAAACTTCCGAGATTTCCAAGAATCCCGGCTGTGCACAGTGTTTCCCTGTTCCAAGCGTCTGAAAAGGGAATCAAGTTAGCCATCTTGCCGACTACGCCAAATTACTGTGGTGGAAATTACCTCAGTTTTCCCCCGGTCGGTGAGAAGAGTCCAACAGACTTACGCACAATATTCAGTTCAGATACCTTTATTCGGCCGAATAGGAGAGTTTTCCCAAAACCTGTCTGTCTCAAACTGCACGTAGTGCAGTTTTGCAGCTCGTCTCTGATTGGTTAAAAACATGGGTTTCTGAGGTGCGGCCCTGTTCAGACGTTCTGACTTCTTCAAGGCTATCATGTCACAGTGACTAAAAACAATGGAGAAATACAAAGACAGTTTTCCGGGGGAAATAGGAACACGCGCGGGAGGGGCTATGCACTCCCAAAAATTCTCAGTTAGACAGAAAAGCAATTTAAATGATTTCTTAAGGTTATATAAAAGCAAGCAAATATATGTAAAAAGTCATTTCTCATTTTTCCCTTACGCTGTTAAAATTGTTTAATTATTAATAATCGCCCCAGTACATTCATGAATGGGTGAATAGAATTTAGTTGCTAAGGAAAAATTCATGACGAAACACAAACCTTTTCACGGGACATAAAATGACCTGAGTCTAAAAAGGATATCAAGCATGATTGATAGCATGTCAAAAGGCAGTGTTCTGATATCATCAGCTGGTGATTGTGTCCATGGGTTACGGACTGGGCAGTCTACGTGCAGAATGATACGCGAGAGAAGGAAAGAAAGAAAGGGTTGGCGTATTCCGCTTATCTAAAGACGAAAGTGCCCACGCCCATCGAGCGCACGCCTGGATCACAAACGGGACTCCTCCCGCTGCCCTGCGGTGACCTTTAGACCCTACGGTTCAGATTACATGCTGAGGTGGCCCAAATCATATCTCTTCATATCACGTTTGGGCCACTTCCATATGCGGGGCCTGGATCTGTGGTCATGTGACCACTGCGAGCGCACTGTGGTCATGTGACCGCTGCACGCACTGTGGCCATGTGACCACTGAGAACCGTCAGGTCAGAATTCCTGTGGTTTTCTTAACGTCGTACTTCACCGGGCAGCCGCAGGTCACTGTCGTCGTCGCTCCCTTGGCCTTCCTCCTCCTCCTCCTCCTCCTCGCCCTCACCCTCAGCAGCGGACGAAGCGCCGTCCAACCTCCACAGCGAACAATCTCGGGCCACGTCCAGAACGGCTTACTTGCCTACTGTTGAGTATACAAGTTATATGCAACTTGTGTACTCAATAGTAAGCAAGTAAGCCATTTAGGACTCGACCCAGTGCTTGCGCCGCTATTTTGCTTGTTTCCGTGATGGACCGTCTCACAAATATTACGTTATTTTGTTGTTAATGCGTGCGTGCATGTTCTTTCAAGGCTGAGGTGTGTTCACACTTACAGTGGATATCGGTGAGTTACAGGCATGAATGTGAAGTAAAATGCAAAAAGGATTTGATCTGAGCAAAACATCACAATTGAGCATTAAGGCCGGTTATGAACTTAGCCTTAGTGTTGCTCCTCCTCCTTCTCTTCTCCCCCCCCCCCCCCCCCCAAAAAAAAACGATATATATCGGGATTCGGTTGTCTTCTCCCCTTGACTTGTAAAGCTTGAACTCAATGTGGTGATGGATAGTGTAACCGGGCAACACTGTCACCTTCTCGATTTCAGAGCCATTGAAATAGAATCATTCTTTTGTAATCAGCTGTTTCTTAGATATGGATGTGTTGTACCTTGTTTTAATCGGAGGAAAGAAGACTCTTCATCCTCTAAACAACAATCACGTATAATTGCCAAAGAATTAGAATATAAAAATCGAACGGAAGAGCAAATAGAAAAAGTTGAGTTGAATTCCAAATGTTTTCCCTGCAACGGAACGTCATTGGGCATCATTGGCTGCCGTTAGCCAGCTGTAAAAGTGTAATGGCCTGGCCGGATATTGTATGCAATATCTGAATGGTAAGTGGACTGCATTTATATAGCGCTTTTATCCAAAGCACTTTACAATTGATGCCCCTCATTCACCAGAGCAGTTAGGGGTTAGGTGTCTTGCTCAGGGACACTTCGACACGCCCAGAGTGGGGATCGAACCGGCAACCTTCCGACTGCCAGACGACCGCTCTTACCTCCTGAGCTGTGTCGCCCCAAAAGTGAGTTATTCCCCTCGAATAGAATCACTTGGCACTGAATCGTTTAGCTGGACGGAATCGTCACTCCCACCAAGGAAATTCACTCAGCAACTTTCCGTTTGCGTCCAGCAACTTGGCAACTTGTTTGGGTGTAGAGGTGGCGCGTGTGGCGGTGGGAGCTTTAGCCGCCTGGCCTGCGTCAGGTTTCAGAAATTTCAGACCGTGATCTCGACAGCCAGGACGGGCGGGACCGACCGTCATAACGCGAAAACGCAGGCGGCACCGCGCTCCGAGCTCTGCGTCTCGCTGACGCAGCACTGTAGCTGCGCTGACTGCGCAGAGAGGCCCACAGCCCTGCCTGCGTTCGGCTGCGGCACAGAGGTGTGATCACAAAGTGGCATCTTGTGACCGTATTTCAATCGAAGAGAGATGGGCCATAGATTGACAACTGAACTTTTTTTTCTTTTTTTTTTTTAACTCAAGTCGCAACCACAAGAGTAAAGCTAACTTGCCTGAAAGCTTATTTTTTATCTGCCTCGGGCAACGGTCCTTTGTGTGTGTGTGTGTGTGTGTGTGTGTGAGGAGATGTACAGTATAATTGAGAATGAGGGAGTTTGAGTATTTTGTGTGTGTGTGTGTGTGTGTGTGACAGAGTGTGTGTGTGTGTGTGTGTGTGAGGAGATGTACAGTATAATTGAGAATGAGGGAGTTTGAGTATTTTGTGTGTGTGACAGAGTGTGTGTGTGTGTGTGTGTGTGTGCAGGAAGTGTTTGGCTGAGAGAGGTGTGCTTGTGACCTCAGTCAGCCCGGAACTCTTTTAAGTGTAAAAATAAAACACAAACACACATGCGGCGCTTCCCGTAACCCTATTCGTCAGCCGCGTATGGGAGTGGGCTCCCGAGGACGTGCGCGGGCCAACCCAGAGGGCAGGTGTGGTGAGTGGGCGGGGCTGCAGTCTTATCTGTGGGAGGCGTGGACCGGCCCCTGACTCACTCTCAGTCTCTCTCTGATTAGCAGTTTCCTCTGGTCTGATTTCCCAGCGCGTCGGCCTCTATTTCATTCAGACTCTGTCTGTTCTTTTGACCTCTCGTTCTTTCTTTCTTTCTTTCTTTCTGTCTTTTTCCAGGAAATCGCCTTGTTCTGATCAGGGGCCTCACGTACTCACTCATGCGTACAGCTGAGAGAAAGAGAGAGAGAGAGAGATACGCCTGTGTGTGTGAGAGAGAGACACAGATGTGTGTGTGTGTGTGTGTGTGTGTGTGTGTGTGTGTGTGTGTGTGTGAGAGAGGGAGAGAAAGAGATAGAGACACAGAGAGAGAAATGTGTGTGTGTGAGAGAGAGAGAGAGATACGCCTGTGTGTGTGAGATAGAGACACAGATGTGTGTGTGTGTGTGTGTGTGTGTATGAGAGAGGAAGAGAAAGAGATAGAGACACAGAGAGAGAAATGTGTGTGTGTGTGTGTGTGTGTGACAGATAGAGACACACAGAGAGAAATGTGTGTGTGTGTGTGTGTGTGTGTGACAGATAGAGACACACAGAGAGAAATGCGTGTGTGTGTGTGTGTGTGTGTGTGTGTGTGTGTGTGAGAGAGAGGGAGAGATTGTATGCACATGTTCATTTGTGTCTGTGAGGTGTCATGCTCTCATACTGCTCTCTAGGTTAATCAGTCATATGATCTCATCCCAGAACTCCCATTCGTCTGGATCAGTGGCCAGTTTGTTTCCCAGTTGGCTGATATCCCTGTTCTGTGTTCACGCAGCAAATGTCCTCTTTCCATTACAGGGGAACTCCACGAAAACAGATCAGTGATTGGTTCTGTGCTGATTCTTGCTTTGAATGTACTCAGTACACACGCAGAGAGTGTGCTTCCTCTTCTCAGAATACATGGATTTCCATCCTTGCTGTCGAGCACGGCCACTTTTAGAAACATGCATATCTGAGTTGGCACGGTTAATTTCTTAATAATAAAGCGATTAGCTTTTTTTTTTCTAGCACCTTTCATCTAATGCACTGCAGCCCAATTTTCTCAGCAAATTGACACAAAAAAAAAACTAATGTGTGGTGAGCGCTCAGGTGCAAAATGGCTGCCTTGCATCACCCAGGTGGGTGATACACGTGGGTGGTCATGGAGGTGAGTTCCCCCTGTTCACTGAGAAACAAGTGCTTTGAGATCTTGAAAATCACAACATAAGTACAACCTTTTATTATTAGGAAGCCTAGCACCGAAGGTTCGAAGACTCTCTATTGTTTTCCTTGGCATAATTATTATTATTTCATTTTATTTTATTTATTTTTTTAATTCAGGTTTTTGCAATTCAGGTAAAACCGCCTGGTCGTTTTTTACCGAACTTTGCCAATTGATTGAGGGGTACTTTAAATGGTGATCGAGAGATTTTGTCCTCAGTTGGCTGCTTGGTGGTGCTATAGCAAACGGTTGAAAATCCAAACTTTTATAGGCCATAACCCCTGAACCATTTGACCTGGAATCAAAATTCTTTTTTGTTCATTCTTTTTGCTTTTTTTGCTGACCGGTTTCCACGAAACTTGGAATATATCCTCTACTAGCAAATATCTAAAATCCCAGCATCAGAAAAGTTGCTACACTTAAAAACGTGCCCGCGGTAAATGCATTTTTGTGTGCATATGATTTTTTTACCAGAAAGCTAATAAATCCCAAACTGTTTGACAAAATGTGTTTATTGACAGCATTATTGTGTGGACAAGCCAGAAGGATTGGCCCGATTCAACCACAGGGTGGCGCTACAGTGCTCAACGTTTTTTAAAAGCGGAAAAATTCACAGAAAAATCAGTTTTTATTTGGATATTTGAATCTTGCTAGAGTGAATAATCACCTACATCTGAGGGCGCCTCCCTGTGTCATGAAATGAATCGTTATCTTCGGCGTTCTCATAAAGCACATGGTGGACGTCAGCGCTTCTCAGCACTGTGTGTAGGTCCTGTGGGGTCACGGGGTCTCAGAGGGGCGGGGGTGCGTCGAGGCGGAGGTTTTCGCACCATCGGTCTGTCGGCGCCGGGAGGAAAGCCCGTCGGCCTCGTCGGCCGGCCCGATGGCGGGCTGAGGCGTCGGCCGCGGGTCACAGGATGTCTTTTCAGACCGAAACTTCAGCAGCGCGGTTTCTCCTGGGAGCTCGACAGCGCCGTGTTCTTGGGTGGGTTTTTGTGCTGGCGCAGGCTGTTGTGTAGCTTGGGCTCGTTTCCTGTCTGAAATTCCCCCCCCCCCCCCCCCCCCAGACGATGGAACTGAACTGTCTCTCCGTGCTGCAGTCAGCAGGTTACTGGCTGGGTCCTACCTGGTACTCAGAGCGCATTCTCAACGCTTCTGTCAGTCGCTTCTTTGTGAGCGGGGGTGCGGTTTGAATCCTCTTCATCGCTAGGTCCTCTGCTTCTTTGTGAGTGGGGGTGCGGTTAGAATCCTCTTCTTCGCTAGGTCCTCTGCTTCTTTGTGCACATCTCGAAGTTTCTCTCGGAGAATCTCATTGGTAAAGCTTCTCAAGTTGAGTATCTTAGGAAGTTTTTCTTTTCCATTGTCGGTTCGGCTCTGCTCTTTCATTGGCTGATGGGAGCTGTGCTGCATAAGCAGACAGTGTTGACCTACGCGCCGGTTCGTGGCACGCACACACGCGCGGACGCATACGCGCAGCGGTACTCCGAGGCGCGTGTGAGCATCACCGTTCGCTGACCCCCCTGCTGTTCACAGTAACTCCACAGAAACTGGCCTTATGCGTGACCCTTGACCCCTGACCTCTGCAGGCACGGACTGCACCGGTTCTTCTCCTGCCGCGGGATCGCCATCGCCGTGGAGACCTTCTGGAAGCGAGGCCACCGCGAGATCACCGTCTTCGTGCCGCAGTGGAGACAGAAGAGAGACCCCAACATCACAGGTGTGTGAGTGTGTGTGTGTGTGTGTGTGTGTGTGTGTGTGTCCCGCAGTGGAGACAGAAGAGAGACCCCAACATCACAGGTGTGTGTGTGTGTGTGTGTGTGTGTGTGTGTGTGTCCCGCAGTGGAGACAGAAGAGAGACCCCAACATCACAGGTGTGTGTGTGTGTGTGTGTGTGTGTCAGTGTGTGTGTGTCCCGCAGTGGAGACAGAAGAGAGACCCCAACATCACAGGTGTGTGTGTGTGTGTGTGTGTGTGTGTGTGTGTGTGTCAGTGTGTGTGTGCCGCAGTGGAGACAGAAGAGAGACCCCAACATCACAGGTGTGTGAGTGTGTGTGTGTGTGTGTGTGTGTGTGTGCCGCAGTGGAGACAGAAGAGAGACCCCAACATCACAGGTGTGTGTGTGTCCCGCAGTGGAGACAGAAGAGAGACCCCAACATCACAGGTGTGTGAGTGTGTGTGTGTGTGTGTGTGTGTCCCGCAGTGGAGACAGAAGAGAGACCCCAACATCACAGGTGTGTGTGTGTGTGTGTGTGTGTGTGTGTGAGTGTGTGTGTGTGTGTGTCCCGCAGTGGAGACAGAAGAGAGACCCCAACATCACAGGTGTGTGAGTGTGTGTGAGTGTGTGTGTGTGTGTGTGTATGCGTGTATGCATGCGTGTGTGTGTTTGAGCACACATGCATGCCTGCAATAGGGGTGTTTAACAGAAGCTGGAATCTTGGAATTTCCCAAAAATGTCCACTCCCGTTTCCTGCTATGGACCGGGGGAACCAGTTCTTCCCCCCAGTTGAAATTCAAGTTTGTTTGTTTGTTTAGAACATTCTGACCCTGTTAAATAACTAAAAGCCTGTTCTGCAAGTCTTGACCTTAAATGAGCTCATTAGAAGTTACAAATGAATCTTAAACATTTCCCTGTGGCACTTTGTAATGTAATAGTATTTGTTGTGGCATCCATCAATTCCCGAAACTTCTAAGATCTCCAGCCCTGAAATGAGTGGGTGTGTGTGTGTTCTTCGCAGGTTTGTGTGTGTGTGTATGTGCGCGTATGCGTGTGTGTGTGTACGAGCGTGTGCGTGTGTGTGTGTTCTTTGCGGTTATTAAAGGCGTGTGTGAGTGTGCGTCTGTCTGTCTGTCTGTCTGTGTGTGTGTACGTGCGTGTGCGCGTGTGCATGCGTGTCTGTGTGCGTGCGTCTGTGTGTGTGCACGCGCGTGTGTGTGTGTGTGCGTGCATCTGTGTGTGTTCTTTGAAGTTACTAAAGGCGTGTGTATGTGTGTGTGTGTGTGTGTTCTATGCAGTTATTAAAGGCGTGTGTGTGTGTGTGTGTGTTCTATGCAGTTATTAAAGGCGTGTGTTTGTGTGTGTGTGTGTGTGTTCTAAGCAGTTATTAAAGGCGTGTGTATGTGTGTGTGTGTGTGTTCTATGCAGTTATTAAAGGTGTGTGTATGTATGTATGTGTGTGTGTGTGTTCTATGCAGTTATTAAAGGTGTGTATGTGTGTGCTTCCTGTCTCCACAGAGCAGCACTTCCTCAGCCAGCTGGAGGACTTACGGCTGCTGTCCTTCACCCCTTCCCGGGAGGTGTGCGGGCAGCGCATCTGCTCCCATGACGACAGGTACCCCTCCCACACACTCCAGGACAAGCTACACGCCTCTTGGCCTTATGCCATCCAAGCCGCACCCACCTCACACTCTCACACCCCAAAACTGAACCCCACCTCACCCTCTCACACTCAAAACTGAACCCACCTCACCCTCTCACACCCCAAAACTGAACCCACCTCACCCTCTCACACCCCAAACAACGCACCTCATTCATAATCTCATACTCGCCTGTGAGCTTACCTGTCCCTCTCATTTTGCCAGGTTCCTTCTCCACCTGGCAGAGAAGACGGGCGGGGTCATCGTCACCAATGACAACCTGCGGGATTTTGTGGACACATCGGAGGCATGGAAACAAATCATCAAAGAGAGGTTAGGGGCATAACCGCAAGTCAGTGCTGTTTAATGCACACAGACTCAGGGTCAGTGCTGTTACTGCACACACAGGCTCAGGGTCAGTGCTGTTTAATACACACAGGCTCAGGGTCAGTGCTGTTTAATGCACACAGACTCAGGGTCAGTGCTGTTTAATATACACAGACTCAGGGTCAGTGCTGTTTAATATACACAGACTCAGGGTCAGTGCTGTTTAATACACACAGACTCAGGGTCAGTGCTGTTTAATATACACAGACTCAGGGTCAGTGCTGTTTAATACACACAGACTCAGGGTCAGTGCTGTTTAATATACACAGACTCAGGGTCAGTGCTGTTTAATATACACAGACTCAGGGTCAGTGCTGTTTAATACACACAGACTCAGGGTCAGTGCTGTTTAATATACACAGACTCAGGGTCAGTGCTGTTTAATATACACAGACTCGGGGTCAGTGCTGTTTAATACACACAGACTCGGGGTCAGTGCTGTTTAATACACACAGGCTCAGGGTCAGTGCTGTTTAATACACACAGACTCAGGGTCAGTGCTGTTTAATACACACAGACTCAGGGTCAGTGCTCTTTAATATACACAGACTCAGGGTCAGTGCTGTTTAATATACACAGACTCAGGGTCAGTGCTGTTTAATACACACAGACTCAGGGTCAGTGCTGTTTAATATACACAGACTCAGGGTCAGTGCTGTTTAATATACACAGACTCAGGGTCAGTGCTGTTTAATATACACAGACTCAGGGTCAGTGCTGTTTAATATACACAGACTCAGGGTCAGTGCTGTTTAATATACACAGACTCAGGGTCAGTGCTGTGTTACTGCACACACATACTCAGTGTCAGTGTTGTTACTGCACACACAGACTCAGGGTCAGTGCTGTGTTACTGCACACACAGACTCAGGGTCAGTGCTGTGTTGCTGCACACAGACTCAGGGTCAGTGCTGTGTTACTGCACACACAGACTCAGGGTCAGTGCTGTGTTGTTGCACACACAGACTCAGGGTCAGTGCTGTGTTGTTGCACACACAGTCTCAGGGTCAGTGCTGTGTTGTTGCACACACAGACTCAGGGTCAGTGCTGTGTTACTGCACACACAGACTCAGGGTCAGTGCTGTGTTACTGCACACACAGGCTCAGGGTCAGTGCTGTGTTGCTGCACACACAGACTCAGGGTCAGTGCTGTGTTACTGCACACACAGACTCAGGGTCAGTGCTGTGTTGTTGCACACACAGGCTCAGGGTCAGTGCTGTGTTACTGCACACAGGCTCAGGGTCAGTGCTGTGTTGCTGCACACACAGGCTCAGGGTCAGTGCTGTGTTACTGCACACACAGGCTCAGGGTCAGTGCTGTGTTACTGCACACAGACTCAGGGTCAGTGCTGTGTTACTGCACACAGGCTCAGGGTCAGTGCTGTGTTACTGCACACAGACTCAGGGTCAGTGCTGTGTTACTGCACACAGACTCAGGGTCAGTGCTGTGTTGCTGCACACAGACTCAGGGTCAGTGCTGTGTTGTTGCAGGCTGCTGCAGTTCACCTTTGTGGAAGACCACTTCCTGATCCCAGATGACCCCCTCGGCAAGCATGGCCCCCAGCTGGAGGACTTCTTACGCAAGGACTTCAGGTGTGTGTGTGTGAGTGTGTGTGTGTGTGTGTGTGTGTCTGTGCATACGAGTGAGTGTGTGTGTGTGTGTGTGTCTGTGCGTGCGAGTGAGTGAGTGAGTGAGTGTGTGTGTGTGAGTGTGTGTGTGTGTGTGTGTGTGTGCGTGCACGTGCGTGTGTGTGCACGCACGTGTGTGTGTGTGTTCGTGTGTGTGTGTCTGTTTCTCTCTATCTCTCTTTCTCCCAGGATCAAATGCATATTCATACACTTATTTTCAGTTACTAAGCATAATGAAAATGATTTGAAAGAGGGTTTTGTTTCTGAGCGTTGGTGTGCAGGAGTGTAGCCCGTGAAGGCTTTACAGGGAGGTCCTGTCGCTCACTCTTAGAGCTCACTCTAACTCTGTGCGGTCTCCCTCCCCACAGGCACAGCCCGGTCACCGCGCCCTCCAGGCCAGAGCTCCGGGTCACCCCGCCCGTCTACGTCCAGGCCCTCCAGTCGGCCCCGCGGCCCTCCCTGGCCCCCCAGACCCGGCCCCCGTCCCGCTGGCCCCACACGGGGCCGCCCGGCTGGGCCCCGCCCCGCCCGTCCCCCTCCCCCCCGCCCCAGCGCTCCCCCGGCGAGACGGCGGACCTGAAGAGGCAGCTGTACGTCATCTTCCCCGACCAGAGGCCCCGCATCGACCGCATCCTGAGCGAGAACCCCTACATGCGGGACCTCAACGCCCTGTCGGGCCTGCTGCTGGGCTGAGCCCCCGTTCGTCCGTCCAGCTGTCCGTCAGTCTATCCGTCTGAGGAGGAGGGAGGGGGGCGGGACTCTGCAGCGCTCCCATTTTAAGAGCTTTTGCTCCCGGGAATGGGTGTTGTGCTAACTGGAATAAAATCATTTAGGAGCACACCTACTAATTGGGATGCTTTGCTGTGCTCCTGTGTTTTTCAGCTTAGGGGCACACGTTTTTTTCCCCTTGGGAAAAATAGTAGCGTAAGGCCCTGGGGGGGGGTGTGGCCTCTGAGAACAGGGTTCAGCACTGAGCTCTTTTAGTGTAATCATTAAACGGGACTGGAAGATCCACCACACTATGGGGACAATATGGAGTCAGCTTCACGCTGCAGTCCACTTAATCGAAGGTTCTAGTGAATCTATCCCCCCCATTTCCACCTTCCTCCAGCACACTCACTTTCCGCTGCCTGTTCCTGCCTGATGATCCAATGGAATGCTGGGTAATGTCAATCAAAGTGATTTTTCGAGTGGAATTTTTGGGCGGGGAGGGAGGACGGGTTTGGCGGAAGTGGCCGATCACACGTGTATATATGAAATATAAATGTTTCCTCATAATTTATTTCTGCAGATTCAGGTGACTTTGAAAGCGGGAGAGATTTTGTGCTTCGCTGTAGTTTTCCCTGCACAGAGACTCATTTGGGAAAGGGAGCCTTTCTGTTTTGGAGCTGTTATGAACAGAATCACTAAGACTTGATTTCCTTTTTGTACATAAGACGTTAAATCCTTTGCTGCACAGAGAGGGGTATCCTCACTACCACGGCAACCTGAAACGCAGGACTCGTTCGAAAGAGAGAAAAGACGAAAGGAGGGAAGGAAAAGGGGGAGCACTTACCATAAAAACATGTTTTTACAGACACCTTTTTCCCCGCAGAGCACTGGACCCCGTGCCCTCTCTCTGTCTGTTTACTGTTTACACACGGGAACTTCAGTGTCCATTGCGATGATCCCCTTTCCCACAATGCAACACTCAAAAGTTTTTTGGTAGCAGGACATTGTGAGCACACGCGCTCCCTCGCCGTACGTTTCGCAAAAGAACTGCGCTTCCTTACCTTAACTAAGTCCACCGATGTTTAAGCACAGACTGACACACCTCCAATGACTTAGCTGTGTTACAGTTCCATGTTCCTCTTGGCCCCGCATAATCAGAACACGCAGCCACAGGGACAGGTAAAGGAGGGGGGATATGGGAGCAAATATCTATTTAAAAAGCCGCTCGCTCGCTCCTCCGACACAATGTACAGTTCCTAATACAGATGAGCACAAAGGTAACACACTTACAAGCGGTAGTTCATTGTCAGTTCTACCAGAAGACCACCAGAGGCCGCTGTTTACCATATAAAGAGGTCCCAGTAAGCTTCGAGACAGCCTAACGATGTTTTGTAAATTCCCTTTCTCCTTCGCAAGCCAGCGGCCCTGCCTTGTACAGACATAAAGACACGCGCATCGTTGTCACGTGCAGTGCTGTTGTGGCTGATCCATCGCATCAGGGGTCGGGAGGTGTGCGGGTTCCATTGTGTTATCGCATTCGTGAGCGTTCTCCAGGCATTGCCATGTCGCCGCCGTCTGGCCCAGGAAGCTGTGACGAGGGGTCGGACCGCCTGTGTTTCCGAGTCGCTTTCTGCTGTGTCCTGTGGGTGCAATGGAAAAGGACTGCCATGCTTTTTTTTTCCTCCTGGTTGGTTGCTGTTATGTTTATTTTTTTATATTTAAGACGAAAGCGAGGGGGGGGGGGCGATATTATTCCAGTTGGTTCCACAGACCCCAGGACTTTGTTTTATTTAGCAGGAGAAACTTCCTTGAGTTTTCCCAAAGGCGGTGAAGTCATTAAAGGACATGTTTTCTTTATTTATTATTATTTGGTGTGCTCTTTTTTTGGTGGGGGGGTGGGAGGGGTTTGCACTGGTCATGAAAAAATTGACAAAACCTTATTACATTAATTTTAACAATTAAAATTAAATGGCGAAGGTAATTAAAGCAGGGAAGTCCAAAAGAGAACAAGTTGGTGAGGTGACATAAAGGAGTGTTCGCTCCCAGGAGGCAAAGCCTGATAAAGGCCGAGAGGCTTTCAGTTTTTAATTGAGCTGCTGCGTATTTAATTCATCATAAGTGACAGAGTGGGTGGCGGAGTTTGCCTTAAAAGAACATAAGATGGAGTACATGGCTGAGCTGAGCGCATGGGTGACCCCTGAGAGACGAGGCTGTCAGTCGGCATGGGAACAGCCAATAGGAGAGCCACTGGATTTGCCCGGCTCCGAACCACAAATTGTAGTAAACACAGCATGAGGTGGATTTCTGACCTCTCGAAACATCGCAGGAAAATTGGTTTTCTCTATGCAGATTATGGATGAATACGGACTACCAGCTCTGTCTGGAAGGACACCTGTACTCGCCCACCTGTCAACTCATGCCATGAGGCGGCTGCTGGCAGTCCAGAATGCTGCTGCCTGTCTGGTCTTTAACCGACCTAAATTCAGACACATCACGCCAACTTTGAACACCCTTCACTGGCTTCCCATGGCTTTCAGTTTAAATCTCTTGCCCTGGCATACCGAACTTCAAAGGGTACTGGCCCTTCCTGCCCTACAGTAATAATTACACCATACACTCCAATCAGGTCTCTTTATTCTGCGTCTTGTTGACACCTCAATGTCCCGTCTCTTCAAGCATATAGCTGCTGCTCCTCGTGCTCCCAGCTCTTCTCTGCCCTTGTCCCCCAGCGGTAGAAGGACCAAAGGAAGATTCTGTGGCTGTCTTGCACAAACATCTAAAACCTCATCTCTTCACCTCAATGTTTCCATTTATTAAAAGGAAGCATAACCCTTCTCTCCCCTTGTAGGTCTGGAGGCATGCAGCTTGAAAGTATGATTGATTAACTTTGAGTATCCCTAGCTCTTGTGGCATTTGTTTGCCACATGAAATATACTTTTCAAAAAGAATTTGCTAAATTACTTAATAGTAAATTGTAGAGTTCCTAAAAGCCAGAGACAGTTAATTTATGATGGTCACAACCATAACATCCTGTGTCAACAACAGAAACTCAATGAAGTCTGGTGGATAATTAATGGATTTCTCCCAATGTGTTGGTGTAGTATAATGATCAGGGAACAAACCTTATATGTCAGAGGTTGGGAATTTCATTCCCATGTAAGTCACTGCTGTTATACTCTTGAGCAAAGTGCTTGACCAGATGCTGCTGTATAGATAGTATGCATAAAAAAGTGCAGTATGTCACTCTGTGTAGGAGTATCTGTTGAATACCCGAGTAAATATAGAAATTGTCTTCTAATTGGACATTAGCACCCTCCTGCAAATGAGGTATTGTTGTGGGTAGTGCCTGACAACACCAAAGTGAATCTCCACTGGTCAAAGGTAGCCCCAGTCACAGGTAACTTAAGGCATATCAAATGTTGATGAGTTGCGTTAGAACTCAGTGGCACCTTGTTATGTAACAAAGTCATGGGTTTGTGTGAAAGGTGACCTTTTTGACACATCACCCAGTAGCACGTGAAGGTTCGTGGGTGTGCTCTTGAAAAAGCTGCCGATATTACACCAAGTTACAAGCATTCACATGACACTTTGACAGCGGAACAGTGGATGACTTTGAGCCAAGAAAGGTGAGCTAATAACTTCAGAACTGAACTGTGTGTTCTGAACTAAAGAAAACTATTCTCGACTAACCTAACCGCATTCTCAACTAAAAATATCCTTTTTGCCTCAGTGTTTTGGTAATCTTTTCTTTGAGAACATGAACATCTATTGTTCATACATAGGTATGTATTAAAGCAGTATTTACATGCAGCAAATATGAATAAAAAGTTACTGTAAAAAAGATGTATGGAACCTTGAATAAAGATTATTTTGTTAAATAGCTATTAAATTAGCATAATGGTAATCATAATGTACAAAACACATTTAAACTAATTTTATGAGTTTATTAAAGTACAGTATACAGTGCAGTGAGTAGCATTGTGAATCATGAAGGTATCGAGTTGAATCCAGATCAAGAAGGGCCTTTCTAGGTACTCTACTTTCCTCCCAAAGTTCACAGACATGCAGTAGGCTAATTGGAGACTAATTTGCCCGTAGGTATGAATGTGTAAGTAAATGATTTGTGGGCCCAATAATGGACTTGCAACCTGTCCAGGGTGTATTCCTGCCTTTTACCCACTGCATGCTGGGATAGGTTCCAGCACCCCTGCAACCCTGACCAGGAAATATGGATGGATGGATGGAGTCTACAAATGAATTTGTACACTCAATGACGCAAAATACAAGAACTGATTAAAGTGAATCTTCGTATGTCCGTATTGTAGAATGAAAGTTCCATGTTGCTGCAGCTTTGGTTTTCCGAACTGCAGTAGGAAGTGACGCTGGACCAGTTTCACTTGCGCCATCTGTGATAAGTGGTAACAGAAGACTGAATTGGACTGGTGTGATTGCCAAGGAGTTTCACCATCAGAAATACTCTTAAGGTTGGCATCTTGTTGTGTTCGACTGCAGTCAAGCAGGGGGAACTTTAGCTGAGCAGCTGAGACTTTACATCTTGCAGAAAAAAAAAATGAATTGTATTTAGAATGACTGACCATTCATAGTGACCATCTCTAGATCCCGTTTTTTTTTTCGTCTAAATGGCTCATTCACTACCCTCACAGATAAGTGGTGGTGGATAATGAATGTATTTCTACCCATGTGTCGGTGTAGTATAAGGGACAGGGAACTAACCTTGTATTTCAGAGGATGTAGGTTTGGTTCTCATGCAAGTCCCTGCTGTCTTGCCCTTGAGCAAAGTACTTGCTGATCCTGCTGTACAGATGCATAGTTTAATCAAATGAATGTATGTTATGTCACTCTGTGTAAGAGTATCTGTTAAATGACTGAGTCTCAAGAAGCTGCCTTCTAATTGAACATTGTCCCCCTCCTGCCAATGAGGTCTTGTTATGGTTTGGGCCTGGCAACACCTCCCAAGTGAATCTCCACCCCTCCCTGATAGTTGTGGGAACTGTGTTCGTCTCTCCACTGGTCAGGGGTAAGCCCAGTCACCAGTCACAGGTGACTTGATGCATGTCAGGTGTTGATTGGCTGCTTTAGAAACTCAGTGGCACCTGGTTATGTAAGAGAGTTATGGGTTTGTGTAAAAAGGTGACCTTTTTGACACTTTCTAACACATCACCCAGCAGTATGTGAAAGTTCATGGGTGTGCACTTGAAACAGCTGCCAATATTACAGCAGGTTACGGGGCAGTCACATGACACTTTGACGGCGTAAAATTGGACAACAATGGCACCAAATACAATAACTGATTAAAGTGAATTTTCGTATGTGCGTATTGTGGAATATAAGTTCCATATTACTGCAGCTTCAGTTTTCCAAACCACAGTAGAAAGTGACACAGGACCAGTTTCACTAGCACCATCTGTGGTTGGGGGAAAAATAAGACTTAATCAGACTGGAGCAATCGCCAAGGAGTTTCACTATTAGAATGACTCTGTTCAGGTTGGCACCTCGTTGTTGTATTCAACTGCAATCAAGCAGGGGGAACTTTAGCTAGGCAGCTGAGCCTTTCATATTTTGTGGGGAAACAACTCTGAGTTGTACTTAGTGACTTAGTGACCATCACTAGATCTCATTGTTTTCATCTAAATGGCTTGTTCACTAAGCTCACTTCAGTCAACTGAATCTCTGCAGATGTCCAGCCATATGCTAAATGCTATTGTTTCCGCGCCTACGTCTTTTCTAAGTCTCACAGCAAACTGTTCATAAAAGATTCAGAAATGTAACAGTGGGAAAAGATCCTGTTCTTTCCTCTGGGAAAGCGTCTGTTTCTTGGGAAATGGTGAGTGGGGGTAATGCTCCTACACTTGTTCATTCACATGCTGAATCAAAATCAAGAAGTAACTATGAAATGAATATTGTCTGCAAGAACAATATAGCTCATTTATTTTTGTTTTCTATTCTTATTGACAGAAGTACACTGTATGACCAAAAGTATCTGGACACCCCTTGGTTTGGGGCTTCATCATTTGGTCTAGGCCCCTTAGTTCCAGTGAAGGCAACTCTTAATGCTACAGCATACAATCACATTCTAGACAATTCTGTGCTTCCCCAACAGTTTGGGTAAGGCCCTTTCCTGTTTCAGCATGACAATGCCCTTGGGCGCACAGCAAGATCCGTATAGAAATGGTTTTGTTGAAAACGGTTCGGAAGAACGTGACTGGCCTGCACTGAGCCCCGACCTAAACCCCATCCAATACCTTTCGAATCAATTGGAAAGCCAACTGCAATCCTGGCCTAATCACCCAGTCAGTGCCCGACCTCACTAATGCTCTTCTGGCCAAATGGAAGCAAATCCCCGCAGCAGTGCTCCAACATTTCGTGTAAAGCCTTCCCAGAAGAGTGGAGGTTGTTATAGCAGCTAAGGGTGGTCCAACTCCATTTTAATAACCATAATTGTGGATGTGATGTTGAATGTCAGATGTCTGCATACCTTTGTAGTGTATGATGAGATGAAAAAAAATTCTGAATAAAATTCTGTATTGGCAGAGTAACATGAATTCATTTAGAATTTTGAATCCTCATTATTTAATGTTTACAATCATTAGCTCCCACAATACATTTGGTCCTCACACATTGTCCCTTCACCCATTCGCTCCCCTACTCGCTGTTAACCTTACTCACTTAGAGTCCCTCACACTCCCTCATTCGCTTCAGACACCTCTACTGGGGGCTCCCAAACCTTTTTCTGATGCAACCTCAAATGAATGCTCACAAATTTACATGACCCCCAACACTCCACTCACGCGCCTCATGCCAAACAACACTGTTTAGCCGTGACCGCTCATGCCACATTGCTTTATTACAGTTGGGCTGTGGCAATGTTCAGTATGTAGTGGTCTATATTCGCATACTTTAAAGAGACAAAAAAATTACAAAATCTTTTTTTTTTTACTTTTATTTCCCCAAAGTTTTCAGGCAGCCCTACATGTAGTCACGACTCACAGTTTGGAAACCCCTGCTTTGCTCACTGGCTGCAGTCCCGTTCAGTGTCACTGGCAGCGTGTGCGCAGACATGGTTCGTGGAGTTCAGAGAGTGCAAGGCAAAGGGGAGCGGGGGATTCTGCCTCCTGTCTCCTTTCCAGAAGCTGCTCCCTTGGCCGCCTGGCTCATCTGCGTGTGTTTTCGCCGCTTTCCCGGTGCCTGCGCCGAGTGAAAATTAGCGTGTTTACATTTCGGTCGGCTTGAGGGAGGAGGGGGCGGGGCGTGCGCTCGCGGTCTGTGATAGGCTCTAATTAGTCAGAGAGAGTTCTCCCTGCACGCATTCTCTCCGCTGGCGGGTGGAGAGCGAGCCTGGGGTGGAGTGGAGACCCAACGGGGCCGTCGGTCCGCTCGCCGCCCCCTCCCCCACCCGCTCTCTCCCTTTCTCTCTCTCCTCCCCCTCTGGCCTCTCTTTCTCTCCCCCTCCCCCCATTTCTACGAGACTATAAAAAGCAGGGGGGAAAAAAAAGCATAAGTCATGTCCAGGGCAGAATGTCTTAGGATCATCAACATTCCAGAACAGCTCAACATTCTTGGGAGCTGCTCTCTCCCCACACTCTCGGTTGTTTACCCACTGCACCCCCCCCCCCCCCCCCACCCCAGGGTGCTTGTACAATGTGCTTGCATAACCAGATCTGTAATCCCCCGTCAGCTCACCCTCGTTCCCCCTCTCCTCCTGCGTGAGATGCAGTTCCTTTCCTCGTTGGGGAAATCCAACGTCTCCGCAATTTAACGCAGTAAAATAATGCTGCTTTAAAAATGTAATTTACGCCCCTTAGCTTTATTACTTGGTGAATATGTATGAATGTGTTTTTCCTTATTTCTGTGGAAATATACGCACACACCCTTTTAAGCTGGCCTCGTTCTGATCGCTGGTCTTCTGGTGGATTGGTCTGAATGGAATCAATCTATTTCAGATTGCGAAAGAAACTGATGTTTTCCTGACAGCAGAAGAAATTAGACTGAGAATCTCCTCACAGAGAGGCAGATGGGCGCGTGAGACACTGGTGTTGGTCAGCATCACAACTGTAGGGCCTGTAGCACGGCCCAGACCACACATATACACACACACAAAACCTGCAGCAGTGTATATACTCAGACTGTGTCAAAAAGTCATAATGCCTCTGTGCATGACATCAGTCACTCCAGTAGACAACATTAATTAGACTCTTTTTTTGATTTCACACTTCATACAGTGAAATATTTAAAAGCGTTCTGCAGACCACAGAGCTCTCCTCCAACAGCTATGTTGCAAAATTTTATAAAGAGCCTTTCTCTTTGTTACACTGCACAGCATTTTGCAGTGTTTTAATCTGCCTTCGCGATTTGGTAGCTTGCTTGCAGCTGGATAATCTTAACACTTTGAACATTTTCAGTCTTGGTCTAGAGGGATAAATGGCCCTGGGTGGAGAGAAACGTGGCTTTGTATTTTCCATGGTTTAAATCCATGTAATTGAAAAACATATACAGATATCACAGACCTCTGCTTGTGCGTGCAACCAAGTACAACTAAAAAAATAAATCAAGATAAAGCTTCTGTAGCTATTAATGAATGGCTCAGGGCGACATAACTGAGCAAAGTGTTGAAGAAGTCACAGTAATGAAGATGAAGAAGTCTGATGATCGCAGCTTTCTCACTGAGAGCTCTGCAATAAGAAGCTCACAAACACACAGGCTGTTTGTCAGTGATATTGGGAAAAGGTAACTGTCCATTCTGGTAGACAGGTTACACCCATCAAGAGGTTTTTGTTTTTTGCTTTTTTTTAGTTCACTAGTTTTTCTTCTCCAAATGGAATCTATGGCATAGCCCGGGAGAAAGCAATGACAGCTACTGATAATGAAGGGGCCACAGTACAGAGAGTGGCTCAGTGAGGACTCCCAGGATTCATATATGGGTTGAAAATCAGCTGTCCAACAGAATGAGCCACACTCTCTCCCCTGCTTTGTAATGTTGACCAATTGTAATGAACGATGTTTTCAAGAGTCTTGAGAATACAGACAACTCTTTAACAGGCAGAACAGGCACTCTGTATCCTTCCGGAATAAAGCCTTGCAGTATATTCTGAGAATTCTGTAAACATTCTCCCAAAATAAAGACCAAACAATCCTACGAAAATTCAATCATTTTATTTATAAAAATTAAATCAAGCTGGTACAGCTATTTAAAGCTTTTTTTAAATAAAAAAAAAACAAGAAATAACTAATCTTTTTTCAATCCTGTGAAAAGTATATACAAATGAATTAGCCATGACATTATCATTTCACTGGCTGTTCATTGGCTTTTTTCCAGTGTGCTTACCGACGGCACACAGATAAATGTGGACACAGTGATGAACAGTTGCCATTTGACATCAGGTATAGATGTGAATGTTCAGTGAAAAATGCAACTGAGCGGTTTTGGCACAAAATGGCGCATGCCAGCTACACACAAAAGTGCCACTTGACAATTGGAAGGTCACAAGCAAGGACAACATGGTGCAGGGCATGAATCGTCCCGAACAGGAAGGGACACTGCAGTGCTGATCGAACAGGTGTTTGATTTCTCACCCCCTCTCTTTTTTCTCTCTCTCCATTCGGTGGTGGTATAACTGTTCCCTCAGGGTGTGGTCAAATTCCCTGATGGCTCACGCAGGAGCAGCTCGCTCTGCTTACCGATTATCATTTACAGTTGTAGGCATGTAGCAGACGCTCTCATCCAGAACAACCTGCGCAACATTTTACATGCAATTCATAATGTGTACATTATGTGTACATTTACTGAAGTTGCTTGCTCAAGGGCACAAGTGCCCCACCTGTGAATTGAACCTGAAATCTCTGGGTGGCAAGTCCACTTCCCTAAACGTTATATTACACTGCCAGCCAAATGATATTACTTTCTACGGAGCCAAGTTGGCAAAATGAATATAGTTTCCTAGGGAACACTGAAAACAGCCTTGGGAAAAGGAGAGTACTCCCGATGCAGAGAGGGAGGAGCCTTGCCCTGTGATCCTCCCGCCCAGGTGAGTGCACTGATCTCACCTACTCCCTGCCCTGGGCAGTAATAATACCTCGTCTAGTCTGGAGTTTGGAAGGTGATTCAGGGACTGTCTGGCAGAGGGGTTCCCCTCGCGTCTGAATGACATCATCTACACCAGACCGGAGCAGTGAGTCAGGGAGAGGGAACCTGGGAATAAGAGATGATAAGAGGCCTTGTGTTCGTGTGTCTGGCCAGGGTGGGAGTGAGTTACACCCCAGCGCACTCAGTTTGCAGTGTGCTGGAAGGACAAGAGGGGGTGGAGTCTGCCAGGGATAGGTGTCAGCCTCACTCTGCACCTGGTCAGGTGATCTCTGTGATAGGCAGGGTCTGTCTGAGGGTTTTCCATCACAGCATGGGGTTGCCATGTTTGCATACTGTATATAAACATCCAACTGAACCAGTGGGTGCAAACGGGGGTTCCGATCAAATGTTGAACAAATCAATGGAATCAAATATGATGAGGTGGAGGCAGTGGTGTAGACAGGTACAAATTAGACTGTAGTGGAGAATTATACCAATAGAACCAAAAGAAGTTAGTTCTTTATGTATAACAAAATGAACTGTGGTATTTTTCATGCAGGCTTTTGGAAAAGTAATTCATGATTGATTAAATTTTCTAGGTCTGAAACAGGCCAAACCTAAATTTAACTGCAGATTTGGATGCGGATCATTTCAAGCGGCCACAGAATGAAGGTGTCCTTGAAGAATTTATTAGATAACTGATCCAGATAATGTACAGAAAAATAATAGGATATAAAATGTATCTATGGCCATGAGGGAGAGAGAGAGAGAGAGAAAGAGAGAGAGAGAGAGAGAGAGAGAGAGAGAGCCCACCAGGCAAGAGAAATGTGAGTGACTGACATCGTTCTTCACAATGCTGTGTGTGTCACCTACAGTCTGAACGTTGGTCTGTATCCAGTCAGCCATTATGTGCCTATTGTCAGAACCCTACGTCACCATTTGGCCTGTTCTGTGCACTAGATAATACAGAGATAAGACACAGAGGGCAGGAACTGGCTGTGGGGGTAGCCATTAGAGGTGTAAGTGTGGTTGTGAGTATGGGTGTGCGTGTGTATGTATGAATGTGTGTGTGGCAACAGGCGAGACCAGGGAAACCTCATGCTGGCCTCATGCCTCATACTATTAAGATTCCACACCTTGAAACTGGTAAATGCATCCCCAGGCACTATTTTGGAGATTCTGAGTCAGACCATACCAGAATAAAGACTGTCACTGCTGACTTTGTAACTTGGTTTGATTATTTCCTGATCTAGTCTCTCCACATAGTAGCTCACAAACATTTCGATAATAGCCAAGGCTGTCATTCCCAAAAAGATCTCAAAATTCGTAATATTTAATGTCACCATAATGCTCTGTAGGAGATGGTTAATTTCCATATAACCTTGTAAAGATGGTGTGTACTTCAGATTGACCTGAACCAATAATAATAATAATAATAATAATAATAATAATAATAATAATATAAAAAGGGGAAGAAATCAGTACTCCTTGAATCCCCTTGATTATTACTTAAGTATGCACGGGCCAGGAGAAGAGGGGGTGCCCCCTCCTCTTTCAACTAGATTGAAGGTGTGCCTTTCTTTTAGTTTAGAGAGTTAGTTGTAGGTTGCCAGGTTGCTAGGTCTAGTGTTCTACATTTCATCCCTGGTCTTTTTGGAATATTCTGCTGCCTGTTGGTTTTTGAATTTTGGTCTAAGCACATTCTTGGGGTTACTTGGGAGAGACACGCTGTAGCACCTACTTTCATTCATTTCTTTTGTGACTGTAACTTGTCTATGTCTGTAACATTAATTGTTTTTTAAGGCAGTTTTAATTTGGTGATTTGATTGATAACTGGTCGATAAATTAACAAATGAAATTTTTAAAATGCATTTTACATGTTGGATAAGTGAGGAGTTTTCACTGTTGATGCACTTGTGTTCGGTATTGAGAGTGCTGAACATGAAATGAGGGTGTTAGCTGTTGAAATGTCTAGATTCAGAAATTGCATTTTTTACTTAATCCTCACTACCCTGACACCATCACACAAATTATGCTCAGACATGCATTTATTTATGGAGAAATGCATGTATGTGCAAATTAATGTATTTGTGTACATCCATAATTTTGACACACAAGTGTGTCCATACATGTGTGTGTAAATATACGTCTGTGAGTGTGTGTGTGTGTGTGTGTGTCTGAGTGTGTATATATGTGTACGCATATGTAAGTATGTTTGAGTATGTGTGGGGTGTGGGTGCGTGTGTAGTTGCTTCTTAAGTAACTTGCTACCACACAGAGGCTAGCTGCTGAGTCTGTGTAACTGTATCTATTCAGACAAAGAGCACATTGCAGCTAAAGGTATCACTGTTGCTAAGTTTGGATGGGCTTCAGTGCCTGACGTCCTGGGTTGGTTAATAATTCAGTAACTTTAAAGTAGTGAGCTGGAGGTAGATTGGTAAAGGTGGGTGTAGGCGGAGTGGAATTCAATTAAACTGTATGTCAAATTATTGGCTGCATAGAGGAGAAAAAACTACCCAAAGGCCTTACACAACCACTGAGACAGACTGCATCACTGCAGCCATGACATTCATGTCATTATTCCAAAAGGCTGAGGCATTAGTCTTTGGAGATTGAACAGTAGACACAGTCCACTTTCCTACATAAAAGAATCATCCATTTCTGGAAAGAAAATAGGATAACTGCTTGACTGGTGTCAGTTACATTTCAAATCCTGAGCAATTTAAAAACAGAAGACCAGTTTTAACAAAATAAAAAGAAAGTAAAAGAAAGAAGAAAAAAACCAGCACTGCAGAGAAAATCTGCAGCATTGATCCAGAAACAATGCTTCTTGGACTTGGAGACACAGCTGATAACACCAAACAGAAGGTATAAGCTATTTCAGATAGATGCCTTAAAGTGCATTGCATATTTCTGCACTATACACTGATCTGATATATGTAATTCGGTTGCACATATAGACAACTAGATATTATTCTTATGGAGACATAACATGAATCAATTTTCCTGATATACATGTTTGCATTTAAAAATAAAATTATTTATTTTCTATTGCATTGTAAATAATCTTTACTTAGTCTTAGATATATGCAACTGCAGATATTCATAATTCATTGTATATACGAATAGGCTGATAAGACAAAAAATCGCAACTTATTTTAAAAATAGCAAAGCAGATGCTTTCCAGAGTCGCGTGGTAAAAAACGATCGGCAGCGCGTTCATGTCTGCGAAATCGCGCGTACCCGTCAGCTGCGAGAGCAGTTCCCGTGGAAAAGTATTTCAACAACAGTCAGTGCGCAGGACCGAGACCGACAGCCGCGTCAATGTGGAAACAGAAACACCGATACGAGTAAAGGATAAAAATACGGGTGGTATCCCTGGCGGATTATTTCACGCAAATTAAAAAGATTAAGGAGGACATTTCTTCTGAGGTAAGCGGCCGACCCCCGGTTGTATCCGAGCAGGGATTTCTCGTAGGAATACATTCGATACCAACTGAGGTTTGCTTTGTGTTTCCACGGAGAACAAGTAGCAAGCTAGCCGAAGCTGCCTGTCGTGTAGCTAGCCTAGCTAAACCGACTAATTCATTTCGCTGAGAGACTAATCCAGAGAAGAGGTGACTAGCGGGCAGTTTTTTAAATGGCGAATAATTCAAGTTGATGCATTGCTTTATGACATATTTTAAACTATATCTTTATGCAGCGGGTTTTTAAAATAAGATAACCTTCAAAATGATCCGTGAGTGAAGATGTTGGTGATGGCCAACGTTAGCAAGCTCGATAATGTTACATATGGCACCTCAGTTTGACGTGAGAACATACTGTCCGCTTCCCAAACTATTGGCTAGCTGTGGGTGTGTAATGCCAAGGGTTAAACTGTGTTGTGGTTTTCTGGGTGTAGTGTTTGACTTGTGCAGCTTTTGTGTGTGCATGGCTGCGCCGAATGTCCGTGTGAAAGCTGACCCAAGGGGAGGCGGTGCCGGAGCGCCGCGGCCTAGCGCTATGTGTCTGGAAACTCTGGGGTGAAACGGCTTGGTTCTAGTCTAGCTAGCTTGCTAGTAACGTTATTCCCTGTAACGAGGCAGCTAGCTATGCGTGTTACTCGTGTAGCACTGGCTGTTTCTGATATGTGCAGCAACGTGTTTAATGCTGTGTCAACATAATAAACAAATGGTCAACTATGCTAGAATAGAATAAGCTTTTTGATTGGGTGTGTAATTAGATGGCCGATTTCACAGCGTGGTGCTCTGGGGAGATGGGAAGCTAGCTTGCTTGTTGCGCTAGACAGGTTAACTGTCTACGAGTTGGCATTTTTGATACATTGTGGTTAGCTAGCTGGTAGAAACACCAGTGCTTCATCGTCAGGAATCACTGTTAACGTTAATACAGTAACGTTATGTTCACTGCAGCGATATTGTATAGCTGGTAAACCGTTTGTTAATTTACACCGTGTTGATAGCTGACTCTTCGTGCAGCAGAAGTAAAGGGGGACAAAAGACCAGGTTGTCCTCCCACGACGTCGATTTTTGTTGACAGATGTCTCTAGTGTTTGAGCAGGCGGCGATTCATATGGAAATTGAGCTCGTTTGCATGTTCCCTTAATTTTGGCCTACCCCGTTAAACAAAAGGCATATTGGGGTACGTATGCGTAACTTTAGCTACTTGTCAAAGGGAAAATGCTTAACTTAAAAGAGAGGCTTCTGTGTGTACTCATCACCAAGACGACAGTGTTGAACTCGAGGCAAGCACGTCAACGTTGGTGGTGGACTAGGCTAGCTGAGCTTGGATCTTTCTGTCGTTTGTATCGACATTGGGGAGGAGCATATGAAAGGAGTACAATGTCCTCGTTTAACCCAAGAATGTAATGTCGGCGACAGACCTGGCCTTTCATCTAGAGTGCAATAAGCTTTGGCGCGATAATGACGTAATGTGTCATAGTACTGAAATTCTGCTGGCGCATTTAATTTTCCTGGCGTGGGGAAAGCTCTCGTTTCAGTCCCTGGATCGCCCTGTTCTAAATGCAGTCTGTCTGTACACCCAAAGCCCGCCCAGCTATTGTGGATATGACATAATGCCCACTAGCCGAAAATAAAATCCAGTTCATATAACTAAGTGTGATTTTTCTATTGGGTCCTTTTCGTGTTTGCGGCTCCGAGCTGGACCAGCGGTTTTCCAGCGGTCTCCCTGTGGTCTCCCATGTCCTTTCTGTGAGTCCGGCTCTGTAAGTGATACTTTTCCAGGGGCTGTCCAGGAACTGCTTGCATTCAGATGAACAGTAGTCCTCCACCAGCTTGTTTGTTATGAAAGCAAACAGCCAACGGGGAAGCTATGTATTTGTATAACATACCCATTGAGGCCACATTATAAGCAGCTTCAATTAACTAGAGTAATAAATGCATAATGTGCTAAGTTACCAGCTGCACCTTAAGTTCGATAGGGTACTATGTTGTGAGCTTGATCCATGTATTGATGTGGATGCAAGACATTGTACACGTTCATGACTTTATGCACTTCAGGTATCGATTGTGGGAATGCACCAAAGGTAAATTGAGCATTGTAATCCCATTAAACGCAGCCTGTGGTATTTGTGTTTCCTGGAAACAGTGCGAACGTGGCCCGCGTTTAAAGCTGGGGTGTGCCGCCCAAGGTGCCCGAAGCCTTGAGCGATGGCCCATGGGCGTGTGGCCGTGGCATCGGCCTGCTGGCTGTGCCGCTCACAGCCGCATGCGGTTACCATGGCGAACTCGGTAACACCCGGAAAATGACAAATGACAGCTGTTCCACAAAACGACATGAGCTGATGAGTCAGTGAGTGAACCCTGCCGCTTTTAGACTGAAACTGGAATGCAGTTTGAAGTATAAAGTGCTCTCTGAACTCTTAACAGCTCACACCTTTCTCCCTCCTCTGTCTCACTTTGTTCCTCCCTCTCTTTCTCTCTTCCTCACTCTCTCTTACCTTTTCTTTTTCTTCTTTCTCTCCTTTTCTCTCGCTTGTCCTTTTGGTAGCAGGCGACCTCTTGGATAATAATCGTGTTGAACCTAGAGGTAGCTGGCCATCTGTCCCTTGCGTAAAGCAGGGTATGTGCTTGCATGTGCCTGTTCACCTCCCAACCTTTAACCTCCTTTCTCCACGGCAACGTGGGCATCCCCATGGCACCCTGTGACACGCCTCCCCACAGGTCATTTCGAAGCATTCCTGGACTGTTTCCCTGTGGTTTTTATTCCAGGGGGAAGACGGTCTCCAGCCCCACGGTCAGTGTCCAGCCGCGGGGGCGGGAGGGTAAGGAGGGTTAGAGTGTGGAAACGGGGCGGTAAGCGCAGGGTTAGCGTCTCTGACGGGAGTTTTATAGCAGGAGGAGAACGGCCTTCATCTGCTCCGTCAGCACTTTTTTGCGCTCGGGTACAAACACAGGAAAAAAAAACTGTCCACTGTTCTCGCCTGCATAGTTCTCGACCGGCAGGTGACCATCGCCATGGAAAATCCCCCCCCCCCCCCCCGGTTCAAGTTCAGCCACGAGGGGCGGCTCTGGCCACGCCCGTGTTTTGATCCTTCGCTACCCGCGGCCGAAAACGGTCGCGCTTTGTTTTCGGAGCGGCGTCCCGGCGGCTCGTGATCCGTCTCTTCGGCCCCGTGACAAAGACCTCGGCGCTTTCTCGGATGTGACGGCACGTGCGCTGCCTCGCCTCGCCCCGCCCCCGCCTCACCCCCGCCCCTTCCTCACCGCTGCATCCCCATGACAGGAAGGAAGTGGTTTAGGCGGCGCTTGCGGGGTTGGGGTAGGCTCTCTTAACCTCTTAAGGTGTTTCTTATTTGCACCTCTTGCATCTCTTTCTCACCTGTTTGTGCCCTGTGGACCTGCACAGCTCTATGGGGATTGCCATCAGGCTTCTAAACACAACACACAACACTGCAGGTAGAAAGCTCTTTACCTGCGGAAGGGAACACTCGATTCTGTCCTGCACATTCGAGAGTCATTCGTCTCTTCAGTCAGATTTACTCTCTCATATTACCCCTCTCTCCTTTCAGTCTTTTCACCATGTTTGATACAGAGGAGAAAGGAAAGACGTTAATGCAAGCAGCACAATACAGAGAACAGCCAGTGGCCTTTCAGAAAAGAGACCGTACAGCTGGAGAGATCGCAGTACTGAAGTACATCGCTCCCTGTGTTTGTAAAGGCCAAGACTTGTTAAATCCAAATAAGAAGAACTGTAGGAAACTCCTCATGCACCAAATGGCACATCTAACAGTCACCAACAGCAAGAAACCAAACCTTGTCATGTCAGTATCACCAACTCTAAGAAACCCCTCCGCAAACCAAGCGGCGGAAGTATCTGAGTGGCGAAGGAACGCGTGGAGTCGGTGCTACTGGAGCGGGATTCATTTAGCGTTATCTTGATCTGACTCTCAAACAGTGTTTTAACCTTTCCTTTGTGCTAACAGTTAGTTAGCCAGTAGTGTTTCTCTATACGGATGGCCATCTAATTTGGTAGACGTTGACATGTCTTTGGCTCGTGTAGCCTGCATGAATACAATTGTGTATCCTGCTATGACACAAGTGTATAGGTGGGTGACTGTGGCGTGCAGAGTTCTGTGTGTACGTTGGGACCTTAAAACCTGCATTTATTTTATTTAGGCTAGTAATTATGATGATATACAATGGTGCAAAATGTGGGTGGTGAAATGACTATATGCATCTGTGCAAGAGACAGTGTTAACGAGTCTCCCCAAATCATTGCATGCTTCCCCTGAGATCAAAGCGAAACACCAAGTCATCGTATAAAGACGCGATCAGGACAAAGCGGTATCAATGATCCTGCTTTCACTATCTCTGTAAGCATATCACGCCAGGTTAACCTTTGTGTCTGGCTGGGCGCTGACCCATAGGTATCAAGATCTTTAGTCAGCACCCCACCGTAAATGGTAAAATGGTAAATGGACTGCATTTATATAGCGCTTTTCTCCAAAGCGCTTTACAATTGATGCCTCTCATTCGCCAGAGCAGTTAGGGGTTAGAGGTTAGGTGTCTTGCTCAAGGACACTTCGACATGCCCAGGGCGGGGTTTGAACTGGCAACCCTCCGACTGCCAGACAGTCGTTCTTACCTCCTGAGCTATGTCGCCCCACTGTCAAAGACACCAACTTGTTCCCCATGACATCGGCTTTCCAACAATACAAAACCTGATTACACTGTATTATGGAGAACTTAAGTTTGACATAATACTGATCCAATCGGATGTTTTGCAACTGAGCATTATCTCTTTATTCACACTTGCTGACCTCCTGTCAGCACAGCGAAGCCTGTTTTCTTTTGGAGGTCTGATAAGGAGCGCACTTCTGTAAACCGCCTTACAGAAACAAGGTCAATTTTGAACAGGGAACCAAACAAGAGATGCTCTTCATATTCCATTCTGTAAATGTAAGTCCCCCTCCGCCCCCAGTAGAGTTTGATTTTAAAGCAGGTCTCCAGTTGTTGGCTTCAAGGTGTGAAACTTGTCAAAGTTGATGTTTTAGAAACTGTTGTATCTTGTCTTGTGACCTACTTGATGCATGTGAGGTGGTCCTCCTGAGTGTTCCGGCAGCTGGGTTATTTCTATCGGAGGCTGAGGCTACTGGACCGGTTTGATCCAGTTCTTAACACGTCACAGGTACCGAAATTGACCTGCTGCAGAACAGCGCTGCACGGCAGAATAGGCTACATCAGCTACATCGGTACAAAACACCTGCTAGGGCCAATATCCAGCAGGGTATTCTTTGGCTCATCCCAGCCCTGTCTATTCAATAAGGAGACTGAAGACTCCAAAACAATGTTACCCTGCATTGCATTTTGGGAAATGTAAATGAACACCGTTAATGAGCTAATTGGACTAATTAGGTCAGGGTAATTGACTGGAAAGGGGAGGGGGGTAGACCCCAGCATACTCAGCAGTCCTCCAGGAGTTGATTTTGACACCCCTGTTGTTGTGCAAATGGAGAGCAGGCTCTCGGGCCTTCGGGACCCCACCTGCTTGTCAGCCATGCCCCCTGCCTGTTAGTTTATTAGCCCTTTGTGTCCAGCAGTAGATTTGCAGCAAAGCGTCTCTAGAGCCAAAATGTCAGCTGCGCACTTCTTCCATTGGGTTACTTACAGTGTTTATGAGAGCTCCTGTAAAGGGGTTGGGCTTGGGGGGGTGGGGGGGGGGGGGAGGGGGGGGGGGGTCACAGTGCCTTCTGGGAGTGGGCTGTCAGGGGGGCGGGTAGTTGATTTATTCTGCTCTTAATCGCTTGGCTAATCCCAGGCACATTGTGGCATTACAGCTAAGGACATTATGTAATATTGCACGGTTCAGTCGTTCACTCTCGCATACGTTAGTACCGAGCAGCTAAGAGCACTATAGAAATTCCCAGCACGCTAGCATGTGACGGTGGCCCATGGCGCAGTCATATGGCCTATAGCAAATCACCTCCCAAGCAATAGTGCTGGCCAGTTTAAAGCACTTGATTACACAGTTGGCTCTCCTCACTTTTTCATGCCCAAACAGCTTAATGTTTCCTAAGGCGAAAACAAAAATGAGCAGGGGGTTCCCCGAACTTTTGAGTAGCGAGCCAGGTGTGTCGGCCGAGGGGAGAGCAGCGTGTTGGAGGTTGTTTCCGATGACCTCATATGGATTAAAGGTGGAAAACAACACGTTCGTCAGGTTGTTGAGCCAATATCCCAGCTAGACTTTTTTTTTCCTCCCTCTCAGTCTTGAGATATTAATGATGGCTCTGTCTAACCAACCCTGCGGTAACCAACCCTGTTACCTGGAGATCTGCCATCCTGCAGGTTATCATTTCAACCCTGATTCTACTGATTAGCAGCTGAACGAGATCTCTAGCTGTGAGTGAGGTTTGTGCTTTGTTAGGGGTGGAGTGAAGACCTAGAGGACGGCAGATCTCCAGGAACAGGGTTGGTTCCCGCTGGTCTAAGAGTAGCCGGCAGAACGGGCCTGGAGTCGGCCGTTGCTCGGGGAACTCGCGGCAGACCCCTCGGCCTGCTGGGACGACCACGAGGGCCCGGGGAGCGCGTAGCGGCGCAGATGACAGCCCCACGCTCATAACCGGAAACGGCAGCACCTTGGAGTTAGTTACACGAGGGCTCGCTACCTCAGGGAGAGCCACAGAGCCGCTGAGCGCCGACTCCAAACTCTTCCCTTTCTTTAAAAAGGAAGCCTAGCCGCGGCGCGCCCCCCCCCCGAGGCCCGTCTCCGATTGGACGACGGGGATGACCTCACCTTCGCGTTAGCGGTACTCCGGCGCACGTGCTAGCGTGTGGGTGCGCGTGTGCGCGTGTGTGTGTGTCCGTCCTGTTTGGAGTGGGTGGGGGCAGGTTCCACCGGGAACCCGTTTTTGCATCCTGTTGGCGCGTCGCCAGGCCGCGCGTCTCGGCCGCCGCGGGTTTCGGGCGTGAGCGGCGCCTCTGGGCTGCTCCTGGATGCAAACGGGCGGTTTTGCATGGCAGGCTTCTGTGCGCAGGTGTCGCGTGGCCACTGCCCCGCAGCGCTGTGATTCACCAGCTATTGCGCAACGCTCGGGGCGGATGACGGCTGGGGCTAACGTCTGACGGGAAAGTGAAGCGCGTTAGTCAGTGTTACCGACACATTCGCCCAAGCCATTTGGCGTAAGTGCCTTCCTCTGCTAGAAAGTAGCTGTGCCCCTCATGGGAATGAACCCTACAACCTTCGGGTTACAAGCCCAGCCTTTCCCTGTCCTCTGCACCCCCGCACCTGACCAGTGCCGGTATGCGTTTTTGTGTGACGATACGGTTTAATTTGCTAGCATCACACTCGACAGGATGGTGACAAAATTATAAAATTTGATGTCTGTAGAAGTAAAAAAAGATAAAAATAAAAAATAGGTAAAATGGTGCCCTTCAGTTCACTGGATCAGTGGAGGTCGTTTTGTTGAATGGTGGTTTGGCCAACCTGTGCTAGTCAGGCTGAGGCCTTTCAGCCCATTTGTTTGCGGTAATTATCTGTGACGCGACATCACAAACACTGTGGGCTAACAGCTGTGTTCTAATTGGCTGCTGAAGTACCATGTATGCCCCCTGGCTCCTCATTTCCACAGACCCTAGTGATGCTGGATTGATGGCACCTCTGGGCAGAGCCACGCCTGCTGGTTCCTTCTCTCCAGATTCCAGCCAGCCACTGAGTAGTTGGTCCTTGATTATTGGCTCTTGTTTCTGAGGTGGGAACAGGGATAATAATATTGGAATAAGACAGTTGTGATGTAAATTTTTCAATAGACGAAACACACAGGATGTCCACCAATCGTAGATTTCCTTGGTGACTATCAATGGGACAACGCTGGCAATGATTGGTGGATCCTTTCTGGCTGCTGCTGAGTAGTATTCGCTAATCACCTTTGGTAGGGCACCTACGCGATAAGTGATGTGATGTAATGACTGTCTTATTACTATTTTGATATGCCCAGGGGTGAACAGGAAGTGGAGATTTTCCACCGACCAGGGATCAGTGACCGCTAATGCACCTGGAATAAGTGCGTCACCAATGATATGTGTTGGGTGTTGATATGACAGCCAATCAGCAGCGAGGTCGCACAGCTCCTGTGTGATGGTGTGAATTTTGTCATTGGCACGGAAGCTGCGAGGCCTTGCTGTTGCGTGGGTGTCATATCAGCACACAATAGATAGGAGTGCTGTTGCTTTATTTTTAGGAAGAAAAAAAGGCTAAAGAAAGCCACATGGAAGCGAGGATTATTATTATTATGCTTAAAAAAACATTTGATAATGATTGATATTGTTTAGCAGACAGCCCTAGCTGGGTGTAGACCTTGAACGGTGTCTATCTGTGTCTGTCTCTAATAGTGTAAGTGTGTGTTTGCGTGTCTGTTTGTGAGAGTGTGTGTGTCTGTCTATGTGAGTGTGTGTGTGTTTGTATGCGTGTGTGTGTGTGTTGTGTTTGTGTGAGTGTGTGTACGTGCATGTGTGTCTGTATGAGTGTGTGTGTGAGTGTGTGTCTGTATGAGTGTGTGTATGTGTTGTGTTTGCGTGCGTGTCTGCGGTGGGGGTGAGAGGGTTATTTGAGAGAACACGCAGGGAGGGGTTGTGTTTTTAGTAATCACAGGTGGTGCTTGGAGCCTTCTGTTCGCTCCCAGGGCTCACGCTGTTGACAGCCGCGCTTCCAATGGCCTTTACAGCGCTTTTTATTGGGCATTGTAGGAGGATTCCGAGCGGAGCGTGCGAGCGCTACTGCAGGCCAATTCAAAAGCCATAAGTCTTCAGCCCCTCTCTCTCTCTCTCTCTCTTTGTGAGGTCACTGAAGGATATACGCTCTGATAATGGCTGCCCGGAGGGCGGGTTTGATGATGGCGATGATTATGACCGCGCGCGGTGTGGTATAATGCGGGCCTAATGCCGCGGATTAATGGCTCCCGCCACCTCTCGGCTGCCGCCGCGTGCCGACCTTCCCGGTCGAGCGACAAGACTCCCCCCCCCACCCTCCCCACCCTCCCCCCGGTCAATCAGGAAATACGTGTTTTTCCAGACCCTCGGGCCTCTAGTATTTCCCTTTTCTTACTGCAGAACATTCTCTCCCGCAGTCAGCTGTCAGAGTGCTGAGCTGCGGGTGCTGTCACGACGCCCCACGCCTCTGGCTGGGGTATTCAGGGCTGTGAGGAATGAGCGTTTCCTGGTTTTATCGGGGGGAAAAGCACACCCCTCGCGTTGTGTTGTGTTGTGGGGAGGGAGATAGGCGTGGGGCATGTGTTGTTTTTTTTTTTTGGAGGCCCCGGGCAGGCCCGGACGACTCTCCTGCCCCTCCTTTGTCTGGACACCGGGAAGAGGGGGGGGGGGGGGAAAGAAGGGAGGAGGGTGGAGTCGGGCCTGCCGGGGGCGGAGCCTTCGGCCGAGTAACTTGAGCTGGGCCGGGCCGGGCCCCGCTGGGGAAAGAGAGAGAGAGAGAGAGGGAGGGGGCGAGAGTGAGAGAGCAAGAGAGAGAGAGAGGGGGAGAGGTGCTTGCTCGCTTGCTCGCTCTCCAGCTCCACTCTGCTCAACAGCTCAGACGAGGAGAGCAGCACTAATGAGAGAGAGAGAGCAAGAGGAGCGGTTGGGAAGGGGAACGGGACCGTACGCTACACCTGGCACCCCCCCACAGCCAGCCTATCACTGACCTGAACCGTGCGGTCGCCGGACCGGACCGTGACCGGACCGGACCGTGACCGTGACCGTGACCGTGACCGGGCTCCGCTCGCGGGACCTGTGGGGCTGTTCAGCGGGAGGGACGTCGGCCGCGCTCTCCGCGAGGCGGGAGAGGCCAGGCGGGGGCTCCGGCGATCTTTGCCTCCCCTCCCCTCCCCTCCCCTTCTCTGGACCTCCTCCCCCGCCTCCTGCCAGGCTGTGGGAACTGGAGACTGAGTGGAACATTCCTGGATTACAGCGGACTGTGTTTTGGTAGCTGTTCTGCGCTCCTCCCTCGCGCCCCCCCCCCCCTTCCTTTCGCCCCTTCGCGCTCACCGTTAGTTTTGTTTTTTTTGTTCCTCGGTCTGTACTTTTTAAAGAGAGATTCTGGATCCGCGAACGGGCCGGTGACTAAGTGAATACCGCCGCGAGGAGGGAGGGGGCTGTGGAACCGGGGGGGCCGTCCGCTCACCTTTTTCCTGCGCGCGAGGGTTTTGGCTGCTACAGACCGGGGCTAGCGTGTCACTGCTCTGTCCCACCTGGGGGGGGCCCTCTCTCCGTGGGGGGGGGGGGCAGAGGCCGGCTCCGTGGGCCCCGGGTGGGGGGGAGCCGGCGGGGGGGGGGCGCGGTTGGTTTCCATGGAGAAGCGCGAGGATGAGCGCGGCCTCCCCTCATGACGGCGAGGGCTCGGCTGCCGCCCGCGTGCTCCTGGAAGCGGCTGCTGCAGGCCTTCACCTGCATCGCGGCTCGAACCGCCGCCAAGAGTAAAGGTAACGCGCTGCGCCCGCCCCTCTCCTCTCCCCCTCTCCCTCTCTCCCCCTCCTCCCATCTCTCCCTCTCTCTTTCCCCATCCTTTTCTCCCTCCACCCTGTCCTTCCTCCCAGGGGTGTGAGGCGTGTGTCTTTGGGTCTTCTCGGCCCGAGCTCTCTGTCCTCGTGGTAACCCCCCGCCTTTTGTGTGTTTAAAGGGGGCGGAGTACCCAAAATGCCTTGGGTTTATTGGGGTTTGGGGGACTGTCAAACTCCCTTCTGACTGTACTGTAGGCAGGGACACTGCAGTATCTGTAGGTTCTGTGTGTGTGTGTGTGTGTGTGTGTGTGTGTATGTGTGTGTGCGTGTGTGAGTTTCCTGTCTTAGGAAGACTTGGAAGTTCTTATGTGGGTCTATTGGGATAGAAAGCACTTGAAGGTTGTTTTGTAATGGGTGCTTGTACTCTCATACTCTCTCATGTACTCTATCTCTCTTTACTGTTCAGTAATGTTTCAGGGAGATTTGTTGTTCTGGCATGTTACAGTGCTTCTGGCGCGGATGTGTCCTGCCGCTTGGCCGTAAACGTAGGCTAGTTGCTGGCCGGGGTTATGTGCCAGGAGTTTGCAGTGAAGTCAGGCCAGGAGCCAGCTGCATTTTGGATTGCGTGTGTGTTCGTGTTTCTGAGTGTGTATGTGTGTGTGTGTATTGGTGTGTGTGCTCATACTCTGTGAGTGATCAGGGACCTGTCGCATGCCAGGGTGTGTGAGCAGTTTTTTTGCAGCCTGCAACAACCGCAATCACGTGTGTCTTTCTCATTTGGAGCGGAACGTGCTGCTTGACCCCCCCCCTCCTCCCCCCCACAGTAATTTGTTGACCGTAGAAGTGCTGTACGCCATTGGCACTTGATCAGCTTGCTCACTGGGTTTTAGCAGCTCCCTCTGCAGTGAGCGACAGTGCCTCGTTGCACCACAAGGGGGCGAAATAAGCTCGTGTCAGTTAAACGGTGGCAGTTTGTGGTTTCCTTCCTGGTTGTGCTGAATGAAAGTGACGTCCTCTGGCATGCAGTTGGAAAAGGGTTGTCCACCCGTGATTTTTAAGTGACATCTTTCTCCTTTTGTAAAGATGAAGATTTGAGGCTGGAGCTGGGAGTGTATGTATAGGCGTGCTGGTCCTACCTGTGAGAACTGGCCTTAGCTCATTGACCGTGCCGTAGGTGCATACGTGCTGTCTGTTCCTCTCTGTGGGCTGCTGTGACACCCGCGTGTTTCTCTCTCCATTGCAGAGGGCCCTGTGTTTCCAGAGAAGAAGAAAGCCTTCAGTGGAAATCTTATGGACGAAGGTAAGGCTGCCTGCATGGCCGTTGTCTCCCTGTGCATCCCATTTTGTGCCCGTTTTCCAGGTTTGGGGGGGTGGGGGGGTGGGGGGGGTGTCCTTCACCCTGGCCGGCTCTCCGATCACCCCCCTCTTCCTCACCTCTTACCGACGCCCTCTGAATCCCCCTGGAGTCTGCGTACACAGGCTCAGTGCCTTATGGGCCCTCTTCCTTCGCTCATCATTGTCCGTTTGAAGAGTAGGAGTTTGGAATGTTCCTTCAGAATTCTCAGTCAGTGTTCTAGAGCTCCTTTGCTTTCAGTGACCAGGAGTGATTGTGACATCAGCATTAGAATGTTCCGTTAAGAACATTCTAATCACATATTTGAGATCTCAACAGCTTAAAGAATTAAATGCTCATGGCCTCCTGGGTGTTTGTGGGGCGGGCGCAGTGTGTGTGTGCGGGAGCGTTTGGGAGAGCGTGAACGTGCCGGAGAGAGGGGGAGGACGAGAGCGCGCGAGAGGGTGTTTTGCGAGGGTGTGATGCGTGCGGGAGTGACGGGGAGAGCGCAAGTGTGAGGGCGCGAGTGTGCACGAGAGCGAGGGGGAGGGCGAGAGTGTGGAAGTGTGAATGCGAGCGAGAGAGTGTTTGTGAGCGTCCCCGTGCGCGAGAGCGGGTTTGTTTCCCGTGAAACGGTGCATGTGACCCTGTGTGTTTACGGAGTGTGCTGGTGTCAAGCTGCTCTGCATTAAACCTGCTTACTAAACAGCCAATGAGTGAGCGCGTGAACAGGAGGCGCCGCCTCCGGGCCCTCCGGTCTGGGGCGGGGCC